>NC_091336.1:441706-471706 GCF_038502225.1 Cherax quadricarinatus
GTGTGTGTGTGTGTGTGTGTGTGTGTGTGTGTGTGTGTGTGTGTGTGTGTGTGTGTGTGTGTGTGTGTTTGTGTGTGTGTGTGTGTGTGTATGTGTGTGTGTGTGTGTGTTTGTGTGTGTGTGTGTGTTTGTGTGTGTGTGTGTACTCACCTAATTGTGGTTGCAGGGGTCGAGACTCAGCTCCTGGCCCCGCCAGTTACTGGACCACATGTGTGTGTGTGTGTTTGTGTGTGTGTGTGTGTGTGTGTGTGTGTGTGTGTGTGTGTGTGTGTGTGTGTGTGTGTGTGTGTGTGTGTGTGTGTGTGTGTGTGTTTGTGTGTGTGTGTGTGTGTGTGTGTGTGTGTGTGTGTGTGTGTGTGTGTGTGTGTCTCCTGACTGTAAGTGAAACAAAGCTGAAAGGGGTAGGAGAGTTTCAGTGGGGAGAAACAAATGGGATTAGATCAAGGGTTTCAAATAGAGTTAGAACTAAAGGAGTAACAATAATGTTGAAGGATAAGTTATGGCAGGAAAAGAGAGAATATATGTTTAAATTCAAGGATTCTGTGGTGGAAAATAAGGGTTGGATGTGAAAAGTGGGTTATAGTAAGTGTTTATGCACCTGGCGAAGAGAAAAGTATAGAGGAGAGAGAGAGAGATTTTGGGAAATGTTGAGTGTGGGAGGTATCGAACCAAGTGAGAGAGTACTTTTGGTTGGGGATCGCAATGTTGTAGTGGGTAAAAATGTTGTGGACGGAGTAGTAGGTAAATTTGAGGTGCCAAGGGTAAATGAAAATGGGGAGCCTTTAATTGAGCTATGTGTAGAAAGAGGTTTGGTAATAAGTAATACATATTTTATGAAAAAGAATAAATAGGTATACAAGGTATGATATAGTACATAATGAAAGTAGTTTGTTAGATTATGAATTGGTGGATGAAAGGGTGATGAGTAGTGTTCAGGATGTACATGTTTATAGAGGGGCAACTGATATATCGGATCATTATTTAGTTGTAGCTACAGTTAGATTAAGAGGTAGATGGGACAAAAGGAAAATCGCAACAGCAAGTAAGAGAGAGGTGAAAGTGTATAAACTAAGGGAGGAGGAAGTTAGGGTGAGATATAAGCAACTATTGGCAGAAAGGTGGACTGGTGCAAGTCTGGGTAGTGAGGGGGATGGGTTGAAGAGGTTTGGGATAGTCTTTAACATGCAGTATTAGAATGTGGAGCAGAGGTTTGTGGTTATAGGAGGGTGGGTGCAGGAGGAAAGAGGAGTGATTGGTTGAATGATAAAGTAAATGGTGTGATAAAAGAGAAAAAGGTAGCTTAAGAGAGGTGTTTACAAAGCAGAAGTGTTGTAAGAAGAGCAGAGTATATGGAGAGTAAAAGAAAGGTAAAGAGAAAGGTGAGAGAGTGTAATGGAGAGCAGATGATAGAGTGGGAGAGGCACTGTCAAGAAATTTACTGAAAATAACAAAAAAAATTGGAGTGAGATAAACAAGTTAAAAAATCCTAGGGAACGAATGAATTTGTCAGTTAAAAATAGAGTAGGAGAGTTAGTAGATGGGGAGATGGAGGCATTGGATAGATGGTTGGAATATTTTGAGGAACTTTTAGATGTCGAGGGAGGTATAACATCTTTTAAGAGTGAAGAAGACCAGGATGTGAGTGTGGGGGAGGTGTGTGAGGCATTACGTAGAATGAAAGGGGGTAAAGCAGTTGGAACTAACGGGATCATGACAGAAATGTTAAAAGCAGTGGGGGATATTGTGTTGGAGTGGTTAGAATTTTTTTTTAGTAAATGTATGAAAGAGGGAAAGGTACCTAGGGATTGGCAGAGAGCATTTTTAGTTCCTTTATATTATAGGAGAATAAGTTTACTGAGTATACCAGGTAAAGTGTATGGTAGGATTATTATTGAAAGAATTAGAGGTAGGATTGCGGATGAGCAAGGAGGTTTTAGAGTGGGTAGGGAATATGTAGATCAAGTGTTTACATTGAAGCATATATGTCAACAGTATTTAGATAAAGATAAGGAAGTTTTCATTGCATTTATGTATTTAGAAAATGCATATGATAGAGTGGATAGGAGAGTAATGTGGCAGATGTTGAAAGTGTATGGAATAGGTAGTAAATTACTAAATGCTGTAAAAAGCCAAGGTTGTGAAGCGATGTTGGACACTATTAATCAAAACTGATAGACTTACCTCCAAGTCTGGTCGAAGGCGGTTCTTCCTGTTTCTGATGCTTGCAAAATTTTCTTTCTGTACATATTCTCTGTCAGTATTGTACATATAATTGCTCACTGTTTGGTGAAGGAAATATATATAAGAATTTACTTACCCCGTGTTTTTTGCTCGTTCATCATTACTGTCTTCGTTATAGTACTACAACAAGGTTGCTGGTAAACAGCAATAAGTGAATGACTAAGTAAAATAATTATAAGATGCACCAGTGATAAAAGTATAGTACCTTCATAGTTTCCTTGTGACCTGGGAAAGTGATAGTCAGATCAGTAAACTTGGATGTCTGGTAGAGTGAAGCTAGACGTTCTCCAGGTGTGCTCAGTTTACACTGCCAAGGTGTTGTTGTCACCTCCTCTGATTCTGTCTTCTCATTCATGATGCTCGTCCTGCTGCTCTCTAAAATCCAAATTCATAGAAACATAAATTATCAGCATTTTCATTTAGATTCACTTCATGAGCTGATTTTTAAGGGAAAATTTATACTAAATTTCAATGCCTAATATTGCCGTAAATGCGCTATTTATATCATTTAATATTTTATTTTTTGTTGTTCCCATCAAACGTAACTCCTTTGTACAGGGTTGTGCCTCACCTGTTTGTAATTTCTTTTGATATCGTGCTATTGCTATTTCAAGATTTAGGCTTTGGAGGGACTTGAGCTGGAGCTCGCCATAACGGTGCTGATGGTGGATTAGTCTGTAAAGACCTGTATTTGTGGTCACAGTTGGACCCAAGCTAACCTCCGTAGGGTATAAAGAAATACACCTGGGGATAAATCTGAACCAATATAAAAACTTTCTCAAAGCAAGAATAATCACAGATAACATCACTGACCCCCCCCCCCACCTTTCTTATTACCAACTTATGTAAATTACCTACAGCTCCAGTAAGATCACATTTCGTCTCCATAATGAGACTTCAGGTAATGGGTTTATTTAAGCATCACGTGACGCTGACTGGCATTGAAAGTTTACTGACAATCGGGAAACTGATGAAAGGTTTGTATTTTTCTTAAAAAAAAAAAAAAAACAGAAAACCTTTACAATAGACATTGTTCAGTTAAAACTAAAGAGACCACAGTAAAGATACTAAATAACCCATAACTTACAAGTTGCATCCTCAGATTCATTGATAAAAAGTTTAGATTGGGCCGGTTTGTTAAAAGGTATATATATATATATATATATATATATATATATATATATATATATATATATATATATATATATATATATATATATATATATATATATATATATATATATATATATATATACAGGAGTGTGAGCAAAGTAACATTTATGAAGGGGTTCAGGGAAACCGGCAGGCCGGACTTGAGTCCTGGAGATGGGAAGTACAGTGCCTGCACTCTGAAGGAGGGGTGTTAATGTTGCAGTTTAAAAACTGTAGTGTAAAGCACCCTTCTGGCAAGACAGTGATGGAGTGAATGATGGTGAAAGTTTTTCTTTTTCGGGCCACCCTGCCTTGGTGGGCCACCCTGCCTTGGTGGGCCACCCTGCCTTGGTGGGCCACCCTGCCTTGGTGGGCCACCCTGCCTTGGTGGGCCACCCTGCCTTGGTGGGCCACCCTGCCTTGGTGGGCCACCCTGCCTTGGTGGGCCACCCTGCCTTGGTGGGCCACCCTGCCTTGGTGGGCCACCCTGCCTTGGTGGGCCACCCTGCCTTGGTGGACCACCCTGCCTTGGTGGGCCACCCTGCCTTGGTGGACCACCCTGCCTTGGTGGGCCACCCTGCCTTGGTGGGAGTCGGCCAGTGTGATAATAATAAAAAATAAAATATACAGGATAAGCCAACGGGGGGGGAGGTGGAAATCTTTAGCTCAAGTACTTTCACATTTCTCAGTGCGTCATCAGGAGCTGTGCAATGTTGCAAGGGAGCAACCACAGCAAGGAGAGAGGTCTCAGAGTAGCGTTGGTGTCAATGGCCATGGTTACTCTTAGACTGCGTTAGTGGTCGGTGCCAACCCCACCCTACCATCACCCCCCCCCACTACCCATATGGGGTAGGAGGGTTTCTGAGATGTCAAGTAGGAAATTACAAGATATAAAAGCCAGCCCCAAGCTTCTAGCCGTTTATAACAGGTCATATGGTTTGAGAAAATAAGTTTCTCGTTAGATACTGTAGACATGGATAGCTATTATTCTGTGTGACCTTTTCAAATAATGAAAGAAAGGAATACAATGTGCTCTTTGTCAGTTTAAATGTCCTGCTCTGAGGTACTCGAATGTTCTTCCCATGTACTCAGAAGTATCTCTTCCTACATATTGTCAACTATTTTCTCAGTGGTATTTTTGTGTATGTTTTATTTTTGTGCGAATGTTTAAAAAATAAGTGTTTTCAGTGATCATAGTAGTTTTGAGATGCATGATCTTAGATTTTTGGTGATCTTGGTGATGAGTGTTGATAGATGATGGTAAACATGATATGGAATTGGTGATCGTGATTTTTGTGTGAATAATTATAAAAATGTGTGTTTTCTGTTATATTAGTGGTGGGGTCATAAAATCTGGTAATCGTCTTGGTTATAGTGTTCTTAGATAATGTAGGGTACAACAGGTTGAAACAAGGTGGGTTGGGTGTGATGTTACTAACCGCCAAGTAAACACAGATGGGAGTGTGTCGTCACTGGAGGTGACCTCGCCGGTCCTGTGGGGTGTGACATCGTGTGTTGGTGGTAGTGAGGTGAGTGCGCTTAGATATTGTCAAATATGATTTTTTGTGTGAATGTTTATAAAAAAATGAGTGTTTTCTGTGATATTAGTGATTTTTGAGGTAAGTGAACATGGGTGATTGTTGTTGGTGGTTGTCTTAGATTTATGTGTGTACAAGATATGTTTTCAGTTGATGGTGATCATGTACTAAGTGTTTGCGTATTAGGTTTGTGTTCAAGTTTTTCTTTTTTTTTTTTGCGCCCATGGGGAGGGAGTTCTTGGTTATAGTGATTTGAGGGAATTTCTATAAAATGGGTGTTAGCTGGTGATGCTAAACTTAGATTCTGGTGATTTTGACGGTGTTCTGGTAGTATTCAGTGGTGATTTGGTAGTAATCAGCAGTGTTTTGGGAGTATTCGGAGGTGTTTGATGGTGTTTTTTGAAGGTGTTCAAATGATGTGCAGAGTATTTTTTGGAAGGTGTTCCGTGGTGTTTTGGTGTTGTTCAGAGATGGTTCAAAGTTAGTCAGTGTATTAGTTATGGTAATGTCTCATGTCATAAGTGTATGAGTTAGTTTTTTTTTTTGCTAATGTTGCAAAGTCTGGAGAATGAGAGAGGAGTTTGGTGGATGAGATGTAATTTCGGTTAATGAAATGTGTAAGTGTGAATGTAAATTGGTGAGTGAGTTAGAGAAGACAAAATGTTATGTGATTTAAGTAAAAGTATAGATAGTTTTAGTGATCTTCGTTATGATGATGTTTTAAGAGAATGTGTACAAAAAATGTGTGATCTTAGTGGTGGGGTTATAGAATTTGGTAAACGTCTTGATTGTGGTGATCTTAGATATTGGAGATATAACAGGTTGAAACAAGTAACTTCCTCTCGTTAAGTTAAATGAAGTACAACTGGGGTGTGACGTTGCTGATTGCCAAGTAAACACAGGATGGAGTGTGATGTCATGGGAGGTATCCCTATCTGTGCTGGTATGTGTTGGTGGTAGTGAGGGGAGTGTATTAGATATTGTATGGAGTTGGTGATTGTGATTTTTTGAGTGAATGTTTATGAAAATGAGTGTTTTCTGCGATCTTAGTGGTTTTGAGGTGAGTGGTCATTGATGATAGTTGATGGATGTCATAGTTTTTTTTTATTTATTTTTTTTTGTGTGTGTGTGTGTGTGTGTGTGTGTGTGTGTGTGTGTGTGTGTGTGTGTGTGTACATGTTATGATTTCAGTTGGTGGTGATCCTGTTGTAAGTGTTTTCTGTGTTGTTTGGAAATGTTCAAAGGTGTTTTTTTTGTGAGCATTCAAATGATTTATGAGTGTTTTTTTTTTGCGCTCAGGTTATATAATAGTCTGAGGTGAGTGGGATCGTCTTGGTTATAGTGATTTGAGGGGATTTCTATAAAATGGGTGTTAGTTGGTGGTGTTGATCTTAGTTTCTGGTGATTTTTAGTGTTGTTTGGGCAGTATTCGGTGCTGTTTTGGTAGAATTCAGTGGTGTTTTGGGAGTATTCAAAGGAGTTTGATGATGTTTTTGAATGTGTTCAAATGATGTTTTTGGAGTAATCAAAGGTAATTGATGATGTTTTTGGTGTTGTACAAAGTAAAGTGTGGTGTGTGTGGGTGTGTTTGTGTTAGTTTTGGTAAAATGACTCATGTCATAAGTGTATGAGTTAGTTTTTGTGATAATGTTGTAAAGTCTGGAGACTGAGGGAGTAGTATGGTGGATGTGTTGTAATTTCAGTTAATGAAATGTGTAAGTGTAGATAAATTAGAGATGATAAATCTAATTTGGGAGTATTCAAAATGATATTTTGGAAGTGCTTCAGTGTTGTTTGGAAATGTTCAAAGGTGTTTATGTGAGTATTCAAATGATTTATGAGAGTGTTCGAAGTAATCTTGGGGTTCTGCAGTGAGATGATAAAGGTTGTGGATGAGAGAATATTTCTTAAGAGATATTGAGAAAAGGTGGTCACAAATGATGTATGAGAGTGTTTTGAAGGTGTTCAAAGTAAAGTGAGGTGTGTGTGTGTGTGTGTGTGTGTGTGTGTGTGTGTGTGTGTGTGTGTGTGTGTGTGTGTGTGTGTGTGTGTGTGTGTGTGTGTGTGTGTGTATGTGTGTTAGGTGGTCATAGAGTTTTGTGAATATCTTGGTCACAGTGATTTTAGTGAATTTGAGATGGGTGATGAGATGCATTTGTGGATGTGAAATGTGATTTTTGTGTGTGTTCAGAAGAGGTGTGTTGGGAGATGGGTGAGTGGATGTGAAGAAATGCGGGTGAGATGGAGAGGGGTATGGGGAGGGTTGTATTAGAAATTTAATGAAATATGGGGGGATTTTACTGAAAATAAAGGTAATGTGTGAATATTTTACAAAGAAATTATAGAATTGAAAAGTTATGATATATTGGAAAAGAATGGAGGGTGTTGAAACATGTCGCAGTAGTTGGGTAGTGAGATTAGTTGTTGTGAGTATAATATCAATTTATGTGGATACAAGGAGATGGGTATGGAGAGGATTTTATTAGTATTTTAGTAATATAGGGAGGAATGTGTATTACATTTAAGATTCAGTAAAAAGAAGGGGAAAAATTTGTATCGAATAAATTGTGAATAAATTGGTAAGTGATGAGGGTTGTGGGTACTGTTGTCGAACTAGAGATATCGAAAAAGTGGTTATAAGTTGTGGGTTGTTGATGTGACTTTTTCTGATGAAATTAGTTAAAACGAGAAAAAATTGTGGGTTGTGGGTGTTGTGGGATGTGGGTGTTGTGGGTTGTGGGTGTTTTTGTCGAACTAGAGATGTCGAAAAGACGTTATAAGTGGGTTGTTGTTGTGACTTTTTCTGATGAAATTAGTTAAAACGAGAAAAAATTGTGGGTTGTGGGTGTTGTGGGTTGTGGGTATTGTTGTCGAACTAGAGATACCCAAAAAGATGTTACAAGTGGGTCGTTGTTGTGACTTTTTCTGATGAAATTAGTTAAAACGAGAAAAAATTGTGGGTTGTGGGTGTTGTGGGTGTTGTTGTCGAACTAGAGATGCTGAAAAAGTGGTTATATGTTGTGGGTTGTTGTTGTGACTTTTTCTGATGAAATTAGTTAAAATGAGAAAAAATTGTGGGGTGTGGGAGATGTGGGTTGTGGGTGTTGTAGGATGTGGGTGTTGTGGGTTGTGGGTGTTGTTGTCGAACTAGAGATACCGAAAAGATGTTATAAGTGGATTGTTGTTCTGACTTTTTCTGATGAAATTAGTTAAAACGAGAAAAAATTGTGGGTTGTGGGGTGATGTGGGTTGTGGGTGTTGTGGGTTGTGGGTGTTGTGGGTTGTGGGTGTTGTGGGTTGTGGGTGTTGTGGGTTGTGGGTGTTGTTGTCGAACTAGAGTTGCTGAAAAAGTGGTTATAAGTTGTGGGTTGTTGCTGTGACTTTTTCTGATGAAATTAGTTAAAACGAGAAATAATTGAGGGGTGTGGGTGATGTGGGTTGTGAGTGTTGTGGGATGTGGGTGTTGTGGGTTGTGAGTGTTGTTGTCGAACTAGAGATACCGAAAAGATGTTATAAGTGGGTTGTTGTTGTGTAGATTTTATTAGAAATTTAGTGTAGGGAGGAATGTGGGGATTTCTATAAAATGGGTATTAGCTGGTAGTGTTGATCTTAGTTTCTGGTGATTTTTTTTAGAAGTGTTTGGGTAGTATTCCGTGGTGATTTGGGGGTGTTCGAAATGATGTTTTTGGAGTATTCAAAGGTAATTGATGGTGTTTCTGGTAGTGTTCAAAGTAAAGTGAGTTGTCTGTGTGTGTGTTAGGTGGTCATAGAATTTTGTGAATATCTTGGTTACAGTGATTTTAGTGGATTTGAGATGGGTGATGAGATGCATTTATGGATGTGAAATGTGATTTTTGTGTGTGTTCAGAAGAGGTGTGATGGGAAACGGGTGAGTGGATGTGAAGAAATGTGGGTGAGATGGAGAGGGGTATGGGGAGGGTTGTATTAAAAATTTAATTAAATATGGGGGGGGGATTTTACTGAAAATAAAGGTAATGTGTGAATATTATAAAAGAAATTATAGAAGTGAAAAGTTATGTTACACTGGAAAAGATTGGAGTGTGTAGAAACATGTCGCAGTAGTTGGCTAGTGAGATTACTTGTTGTGAGTATAATATTAATTTATGTGGATACAAGGAGATGGGTATGGAGAGGATTTTATTAGAATTTTAGTAATGTAGGGAGGAATGTGTATTACATTTTAAGATTCAATAAAAAGAAGGGGAAAAATTTGTATCGAATAAATTGTGAATAAATTGGTAAGTGATGAGGGTTGTGGGTACTGCTGTCGAACTAGATATACCGAAAAAGTGGTTATAAGTTGTGGGTTGTTGTTGTGACTTTTTCTGATGAAATTAGTTAAAACGAGAAAAAATTGTGGGTTGTGGGGTGTTGTGGGTTGTGGGGTGTTGTGGGTTGTGGGTGTTGTTGTCGAACTAGAGATACCCAAAAAAGAGTTGATTCTGTTGTAAGTGTTCGTGTGTGTTTGGTTTGTGTTCATGTTTTTTTTTGCGTTCACGTTATATCTTAGTTGGAGGTGAGTGTACTCATAGAAATTGGTAATCGTCTTGGTTATAGTGATTTGAGAGGATTTGTATGAAAATGGGTGTTAGTCTGTGATGTTGATCTTAGTTTATGGTGATTTTGGTGGTGTTTTGACTGTATTCAGTGGTGTTTTAGTAGTATTCAGTGGTGTATTTGGGAGTACTCAAAATGTTGTTTTGGAAGTGTTTCAGTGTTGTTTGGAAATGTTCAAAGGTATTTTTGTGAGTATTCAAATGATTTATGAGAGTGTTTTGAAGGTGTTCAAAGTAAAGCGAGGTGTGTGTGCGTATTAACTTCGTAATATGTAAAATTGTGACTAGTGAATTTATCGAAAAGTGGTTATAAGTTGTAAGTGTTGTGGTGACTTTTTCTAATGAAATAGTTAAAACGAGAAAAATGTCTAGACTTGTGTTGTATTTTGTAAAGAAATTGTGGATTGTTGTGGGTATTAACGAAAAAAATGTGAAATTATTTGGGTTATCCTGGTTAAGAGTGAAAATGTTTTCCCTATGTTGTATATGAAATGTGTAATACTGAGATGGGTAAGTCGACAAGATTCAGCCTGTGTGTGCGGGGTCATCACGTGACGTCACTGACATAGGGGGAAGTCGACAAGATTCAGCCTGTATGTGTGAGGTCATCACGTGACGTCACTGACATAGGGGGAAGTCGACAAGATTCAGCCTGTATGTGTGAGGTCATCACGTGACGTCACTGACATAGGGGGAAGTCGACAAGATTCAGCCTGTATGTGTGAGGTCATCACGTGACGTCACTGACATAGGGGGAAGTCGACAAGATTCAGCCTGTATGTGTGAGGTCATCACGTGACGTCACTGACCGCCGAGTAAACACAGGTGGGGTGACGTCACACTTGTTTAGACCTGTAGTAAGAGAAAGTACGATGCCCCATAGGAGGAGTTCATTTGAATGCTTACCCCCAGAGGGGGGAATCCAAAAACTTGATCCAAGGAGATGGAGTCTTGGTATTATCGAGAAAAAAATTGATCTGAGAAATTGGAGTCTTTGTTTTATCGAGAAACCCTTGATCCAAGGAGATGGAGGAGGAATATTTTGGGGTGAAAGTGGGAGTTCATTTTGAATGCTTACCCCCAGAGGGGGGAATCCAAAAAACTTGATCCAAGAAAATAGCGTCTTTGTATTATTTATTTATTTATTTAAAAATTTGAGCACACATACAGAGGTACAACAAATACAGGTAAGAGCAGTATGCCAAAGCCACTTATACTATGCATAGCATTACGGGCTGGCTTAAAATTAACTTAAGATTAACTAAGCAATGATGAAATCAGTGATAAAACATTAATGTAAACAGGTTATCGAGAAAACATTGATCCAAGGAGATAGAGTCTATGTATTATCGAAAAAACTCGATCCGAGGAGATGGAGGAGAAATATTTGGGGTGAAAGTGTGAGTCCATTTTGAATGCTTACCCCCAGAGGGGGGAATCCGAAAAACTTGATCCAAGGAAGTAGCGTCTTTTTTATTATCGAGAAAACATTGATCCAAGGAGATGGAGTCTTTGTATTATCGAAAAAACTCGATCCGAGGAGATGGAGCAGGAATTTGGGGTGCAAGTGGGAGTCCATTTTGAAATGCTTACCCCCAGAGGGGGGAATAAAAGAAAACTTGATCCAAGGAAGTGGAGTCTTTGTATTATTGATATCGAGAAAAACTTGATCCGAGGAGATGGAGAGCACAAGAAATTCAAAAAAAATTTGAAAAAAATCGGAAAAAAATTCGGGGAGAGGGGGCGATCCGGACGACGCTGCAGAAGGCGCTGCAGAAGGCGCGGGCGGGCGCGAGGGCGGGCGCGGGTCGGCACGGGCGGGCCCCCGGTCGGGCGGGCGCATGGGGCGCGGGTGGGGAGGGGCGTGGGTGGGGGCGTGGGTGGGGTCGTGGGTGGGGGTCGTGGGTGAGGTAGTCGAGGGTGAGGGTCGTGGGTGGGGGGTCGTGGTTGGGGGTCGTGGGTGGGGTCATGGGTGGGGGTCGTGGGTGGGGGTCGTGGGTGGGGGTCGTGGATGAGGTCAAGGTCATTAGCATAAAGGTGTGAAAAGGAGACCGCTCAGCCGCAGCCCTTTCGGGAGGAAACCACTCAGGAAGAGACCGCTCAGGGAAAAAAGGTGAGTGGTGCGTTGAGATATATGTGGAGTCAAAAAACGTTATCTATGGAGGCAAAGAAAAGAGACCGCTCAGGGAAAAAAGGTGAGTGGTGCGTTGAGATATATGTGGAGTCAAAAAACGTTATCTATGGAGGCAAAGAAAGGAATGTATGAAAGCATAGTAGTACCAACACTCTTATATAAGAGAGCCACAGAATTTGGTTAATTAACACAAGCCTATCTGATGTTATCCTGAAGCCAAATGACTTCGAACAGGCGATAAATGACATGCCCATGCACTCTGCCCCAGGGCCAGACTCATGGAACTCCGTGTTCATCAAGAACTGCAAGAAGCCCCTATCACGAGCTTTTACCATCCTATGGAGAGGGAGCATGGACACGGGGGTCGTCCTACAGTTACTAAAAACGACAGACATAGCCCCACTCCACAAAGGGGGCAGTAAAGCAACAGCAAAGAACTACAGACCGATAGCACTAACATCCCATATCATAAAAATCTTTGAAAGGGTCCTAAGAAGCAAGATCACCACCCATCTAGAAACCCATCAATTACACAACCCAGGGCAACATGGGTTTAGAACAGGTCGCTCCTGTCTGTCTCAACTATTGTATCACTACGACAAGGTCCTAGATGCACTAGAAGACAAAAAGAATGCAGATGTAGTATATACAGACTTTGCAAAAGCCTTCGACAAGTGTGACCATGGCGTAATAGCGCACAAAATGCGTGCTAAAGGAATAACAGGAAAAGTCTGTCGATGGATCTATAATTTCCTCACTAACAGAACACAGAGAGTAATAGTCAACAGAGTCAAGTCCGAGGCAGCTACGGTGAAAAGCTCTGTTCCACAAGGCACAGTACTCGCTCCCATCTTGTTCCTCATCCTCATATCGGACATAGACAAGGATGTCAGCCACAGCACCGTGTCTTCCTTTGCAGATGACACCCGAATCTGCATGACAGTGTCTTCCATTGCAGACACTGCAAGGCTCCAGGCGGACATCAGTCAAATCTTTCAGTGGGCTGCAGAAAACAATATGAAGTTCAACGATGAGAAATTTCAATTACTTGGATATGGTAAACACGAGGAAATTAAATCTTCATGAGAGTACAAAACAAATTCTGGCCACAAAATAGAGCGAAACACCAACGTCAAAGACCTGGGAGTGATCATGTCGGAGGATCCCACCTTCAAGGACCATAACATTGTATCAATCGCATCTGCTAGAAAAATGACAGGATGGGTAATGAGAACCTTCAAAACTAGGGAGGCCAAGCCCATGATGACACTCTTCAGGTCACTTGTTCTATCTAGGCTTGAATATTGCTGCACACTAACAGCACCTTTCAAGGCAGGTGAAATTGCTGACCTAGAAAATGTACAGAGAACCTTCACGGTGTGCATAACGAAGATAAAACACCTCAATTACTGGGAGCACTTGAGGTTCCTGAACCTGTATTTCCTGGAATGCAGGCGGGAGAGATACATGATTATATACACTTGGAAAATCCTAGAGGGACTAATACCGAACTTGCACACGAAAATCACTCACTACGAAAGCAAAAGACTTGGCAGACGATGCAACATCCCCCAATGAAAAGCAGAGGTGTCACTAGCACGTTAAGAGACAAATACAATAAGTGTCAGGGGCCAGAGACTGTTCAACTGCCTCCCAGCATACATAAGGGGGATTACCAACAGACCCCTGGCAGTCTTCAAGCTGGCACTGGACAAGCACCTAAAGTCGGTTCCTGAGCTGTGGCTCGTACGTTGGTTTGCGTGCAGCCAGCAGTAACAGCCTGGTTGATCAGGCTCTGATCCACCAGGAGGCCTGGTCACAGACCGGGTCGCGGGGGCGTTGACCCCCGGAACTCTCTCCAGGTAAACTCCAGGTGTGAAGCTTGGGTTGTGAATGCAGCAGCGAGGAGGCGGTTGGAGGCTGTGGAGATGTCCTGTTCAAGGGCAATGTGTGGTGTAAATATTATGCAGAAAATTCGGAGTGTGGAAATTAGGAGAAGGTATGGAGTTAATAAAAGTATTAGTCAGAGGGCTGAAGAGGAGTTGTTGAGGTGGTTTGGTCATTTAGAGAGAGTGGATCAAAGTAGAATGACATGGAGAACATTTAAATCTGTAGGAGAAGGAAGGCGGGGTAGGGGTCGTCCTCGAATAGGTTGGAAGGAAGGGGTAAGGGAGGTTTTGTGGGCGAGGGGCTTGGACTTCCAGCAGGCGTGCATGAGCGTGTTCGATAGGAGCGAATGGAGACGAATGGTATTTGGGACCTGACGATCTGTTGGAGTGTGAGCAGGGTAATATTTAGTGAAGGGATTCAGGGAAACCGGTTACTTTTATTTAGCCGGACTTGAGTCCTGGAAATGGGAAGTACAATGCCTGCACTCTTAAGGAGGGGTTTTGGGATATTGGCAGTTTGGAGGGATATGTTGTGTATCTTTATACGTATATGCTTCTAAACTGTTGTATTCTGAGCACCTCTGCAAAAACAGTGATTATGTGTGAGTGTGGTGAAAGTGATGAATGATGATGAAAGTATTTTCTTTTGGGGGATTTTCTTTATTTTTGGGTCACCCTGCCTCGGTGGGAGACGGCCGACTTGTCGAAAAAAAAAGAAATATATATATATATATATATATATATATATATATATATATATATATATATATATATATATATATATATATATATGCAAAACAACCACTCTGAAAGAATAGAGAAATTCCAAGCGCTTTCGTGACTACTCACATTATCAAGGAACTATGAAAGTAAAGCATCCAAGGAAGCTATGAAAACTTGGTTGATATGCCTTCTCTTCTTAAGACTTTTAATATTAAAGTTGTATTCAAAAATCTTGATACAGTAAAAAAAAATTGATAAAGAATTCCCCCCAAAATGCTGATGAATGTGTCTATAAGATTCCTTGTAAAAGAACATAAGAACATAAGAACATAAGAAAGGAGGAACACTGCAGGAGGCCTGCAGGCCCATACTAGGCAGGTCCTTTACAATTCATCCCACTAACAAACATTTGACCAACCCAATTTTCAATGCTACCCAAGAAATAAGCTCTGATGTGAAAGTCCCACTCAAATCCAACCCCTCCCACTCATGTACTTATCCAACCTAGATTTGAAACTACCCAAAGTCCTAGCCTCAATAACCCAACTAGGTAGACTGTTCCACTCATCAACTACCCTATTTCCAAACCAATACTTTCCTATGTCCTTTCTAAATCTAAACTTATCTAATTTAAATCCATTACTGCGGGTTCTCTCTTGGAGAGACATCCTCAAGACCTTGTTAATATCCCCTTTATTAATACCTATCTTCCACTTATACACTTCGATCAGGTCTCCCCTCATTCTTCGTCTAACAAGTGAATGTAACTTAAGAGTCTTCAATCTTTCTTCATAAGGAAGATTTCTAATGCTATGTATTAATTTAGTCATCCTAAGCTGAATGTTTTCTAACGAATTTATGTCCATTCTGTAATATGGAGACCAGAACTGAGCTGCATAATCTAGGTGAGGCCTTACTAATGATGTATAAAGCTGCAGTATGACCTCTGGACTTCTGTTGCTTACACTTCTTGATATAAATCCCAGTAATCTATTTGCCTTATTACGTACGCTTAGGCATTGCTGTCTTGGTTTAAGGTTGCTGCTTACCATAACCTCCAAGTCCTTTTCGCAATCTGTATGGCTAAGTTCTACATTATTTAACTTATAAGTGCTAGGGTTTGCGATAAAGTTTATTGCGGTCAAACTGGTAAAAATCTCGAACTAAGATTAAAACAACATAAATATAGCATTGGAACTGGACAAGATTCCAATGCTCTATTTATTCATGTAAGAGATTTTAATCGTCCAATTGATTTTCAAAAATTTGAGAAAGTAGTATCAAGCAAGTCCATGGTCGACAGGAATATAATTGAATCTTGTTTCATAAAAAGCAGTTTTGACAATAATATGAATATTTCCTTTGGTTTATATAAATTAAATCCATTTATAATTAATAGAATTTGGGAAGAATTTAATAATACACTGGACAAATAATAATTTTTAAATTTTCTTGGGTAGAATAGTTTGTGAGTGAGTTGTGCAAAGGACCTATCCAAGTTGGGTCACTGCACGTCACGTGTTTAACCGTTGTGGGATCTGATAGTGAGGTGCTGGCCGACCCCTTATATAGCTTCCTTGGATGCTTTACTTTCATAGTTCCTTGATAATGTGAGTAGTCACGAAAGCGCTTGGAATTTCTCTATTCTTTCAGAGTGGTTGTTTTGCATATTCTGAAATCACCTGTTTACTGTGATCTTATTGTATATATATATATATATATATATATATATATATATATATATATATATATATATATATATATATATATATATATATATATATATATATATATATATATATATATATATATATATATATATATATATTTTCTTTTATCTGTTTACAGATATATTTTTTTCATTTGTGTTAATATAAAAATTAATAATTTTGTACCAAAAAAGAAAAAAAACTTAAAAAACATACCTAACCATATTATAACAAGCGGAATTTAATTTAGCGTATTCCAACTAAATATATTTTAGATTGGTTTAGAATATTTTAAAAATAAACAGACACAATGAAATATATTATTTTATCGTTAGGTTCAGAAAGATTTTTGCGAAATTATTCCATACACAAATTTCCGCTTGCCTTATTCGGCAAGAAGAGCGTTGCAATTTAAGCCAAAATCGCAATATTTACCTATTCGGCGTCTCTGAATGAGAGAGGGAGTCCCAACCGAATGGCAACCACCCACCAGTTCCTCCACTCCTCACCCCACATGAGGTTTGTGTTGAGTGGGGTGATAGTGATGAGTGCAGATAGTATTAGAGTTACTAAGCTTCTTACGACTGGGAACAGGTCATGTGAAGTAACAAGTTACATTACTATAGTGGATCATACACATACAGAATGTAGCTTTGTGTACAATCTTCTAACTAATGAAATAGAAGGAATAAATGTACTCATTTTGTCAACAGGGGAGGAAACATCGGACGTGTTTTCTTACACCAGTTGTCTATGTTCACTCATCAGTAAAATGGCTACTCGGGTGTTAGTGGACTGGTGTGGGTCGCATCCTGGGACAAAACTGACCTAATTTGCCAGAAATGCTCTGCATAACAAAGGGCTTTTATATAAATAACACAAAAAAAGGCACAATACCGTCACTGGAACGATACACAAATAACCCGCACATAAAAGAGAGAAGCTTACGACGACGTTTCGGTCCGACTTGGACCATTTACAAAGTCACACTACGAGCGAAACATCGTCGTAAGCTTCTCTCTTTTATGTGCGGGTTATTTGTGTACGGCTTTCTATACAGTAGTATGTCATTGATGTCGGTTATGGACTGTATACCTTGTATATGAACTTGTAGTAAATAAAGTTATTATTATCTTATTATTATTAATCAAACAAAAGGAATAAATGCCTCATTCTGTCAACAGACAATACTCGATGTTCTAGAACCTTCTAGAATATTCAGGAAATACTCTGAGTGTCAGTTAATATGCCTGTATGATCTCTCCTATTCCTTTCCTTTCTTATAATTATAGACAAATCCTGAATTTTTTTTGATGCCACTGTTATCGTTATTATTATCATTATTATTATTATATTACTAACAACCTAATTAAATAAAACCACTAAACCAGTTGTAAACACAATGTTGCAATCAACTATGTGTACATTGTACCACTGTACCCAGACGGGTTAGGACCTCAATATGTCACTCTGCCTCTTTCTTGGGCTATCCTGGGATAATCTCACATGAGCACCCATACCTAAATGAACCCCCATGACAGTAGTAATCACGGCGGCTCAACCCCCATGACAGTAGTAATCACGGCGGCTCAACCCCCATGACAGTAGTAATCACGGCAGCTCAACCCCCATGACAGTAGTAATCACGGCGGCTCAACCCCCATGACAGTAGTAATCACGGCGGCTCAACCCCCATGACAGTAGTAATCACGGCGGCTCAACCCCCATGACAGTAGTAATCACGGCGGCTCAACCCCCATGACAGTAGTAATCACGGCGGCTCAACCCCCATGACAGTAGTAATCACGGCGGCTCAACCCCCATGACAGTAGTAATCACGGCGGCTCAACCCCCATGACAGTAGTAATCACGGCGGCTCAACCCCCATGACAGTAGTAATCACGGGGGCTCAACCCCCATGACAGTAGTAATCACGGCGGCTCAACCCCCATGACAGTAGTAATCACGGCGGCTCAACCCCCATGACAGTAGTAATCACGGCGGCTCAACCCCCATGACAGTAGTAATCACGGCGGCTCAGTGGCTTCTTAAAGGATGCCGCCTCTTTACACCTAGGTGTGAAATTTTGCACCTATGTGCTAATGACAATGACCTCACACACGCCATCGCCCACCCTACCCTGCGCCCCGCGATGCCCCGCCCTGCCCCATGCGATGCCCCACCTTGTGTGATGCCCCTCCCCATGCCCCTCGCCCACATTGCATTGCCCAGCCCCATGCCGCCCCTGCAGCGCCTTCTGCTGTACCCTGCGATGCCCTGTCGCGCCCCGAGCCCCGCGCCGCCCCGAGCCCCGGCCTGCCCCGCCCCGCGCGGCCCCGAGCCCCGGCCTGCATCGCCCCGCGCCGCCCCGAGCCCCGGGCGGCCCCGCCCCGCGCCGCCCCGAGCCCCGGCCTGCCCCGCCCCGCGCCGCCCCGAGCCCCGGCCTGCCCCGCCCCGCGCCGCCCCGAGCCCTGGCCTGCATCGCCCCGCGCCGCCCCGAGCCCCGGCCTGCCCCGCCCCACGCCGCCCCGAGCCCCGGCCTGCCCCGCCCCGCGCCGCCCCAAGCCGCCCCTGCCGCACCTTCTGCAGCAACTTCGAATTTTTTTTGAATTTTTGAATTTTTTCCATTTTCTTATATTCTCCATCTCCTCGGATCATCACCTCCCTCACACATCCCCCCGCCCTCCCCATCCCCCGCCCTCCCCATACCCCAACCCTCACCATTACCCCGCCCTCCCTATCCCCCACACATTTTTTTCCAAGTTTTTGTATTCTCCACTTCCTCGGAACAAGACCTCCCTCTGCACCCCCCAAAATGTTTCGATTTTTTTCCATTTTCTTGTATTCTCCATCACCTTGGAACAAGATTTACCCTCCACTTCCTCGGATCAAGATCACCATCATCACACACTAAACCCAATATTCATGCTCCATCTCGTTGGATCAAGACCTCCCTCTCCATCCCCCGCTCCAAATAGTTTCGATTTTTTCAATAATACAAAGAAAAAGATATGATTTTACCCTCCACTTCCTCGGATCAACACCTCCCTACACCCCCTGCCACCCTCTCCATCCCCCGAAATATTTCCATTTTCTTGTATTCTCCAACTCTTCGGATCAAGATCACCACCATCACCATCTAAATCCAATATTCCTGCTCCATCTCCTTGGAACAACTTTTTCTCGATATCAATAATACAAAGAAATTGATGACTTTACCCCCACCTCCTCAGATCAAGATTTACCCTCCACTTCCTTGGATCAAATTTTTGGTCCTCCCTATGCAGGTCTAAACAAGCAATTTCTTCTTAAACGACTTAACATGTATGACGTCACCCCACCTGTGTTTACTCAACAGTCAGTGATGTCACATGATAACCACCCATGACCTCACACACACACACACACACACACACACACACACACAAGCCAACAGGCTGAATAAAGTCCATCAAACTGGGTCACTCTGTGTCCCCTTATTAGCGTAAATGCAAGGTCACTCTGTTTCCAATTATTAACTTAAAATCAACTAAGTTAATTTTCTTCTTGTTAACTTAAAATCAACTAAGTTAATTTTCTTCTTGTTAACTTAAAATCAACTAAGTTACTTTTCTTCTTATTAACTTAAAATCAACTAAGTTACTTTTCCTCTTATTAACTTAAAATCAACTAAGTTACTTTTCCTCTTGTTAACTTAAAATCAACTAAGTTACTTTTCTTCTTATTAACTTAAAATCAACTAAGTTACTTTTCCTCTTATTAACTTAAAATCAACTAAGTTACTTTTCCTCTTATTAACTTAAAATCAACTAAGTTACTTTTCTTCTTGTTAACTTAAAATCAACTAAGTTACTTTTCTTCTTGTTAACTTAAAATCAACTAAGTTACTTTTCCTCTTATTAACTTAAAATCAACTAAGTTACTTTTCTTCTTGTTAACTTAAAATCAACAAAGTTACTTTTCTTCTTGTTAACTTAAAATCAACTAAGTTACTTTTCCTCTTATTAACTTAAAATCAACTAAGTTACTTTTCCTCTTGTTAACTTAAAATCAACTAAGTTACTTTTCTTCTTATTAACTTAAAATCAACTAAGTTTCTTTTCCTTTTATTAACTTAAAATCAACTAAGTTACTTTTCTTCTTGTTAACTTAAAATCAACTAAGTTACTTTTCTTCTTATTAACTTAAAATCAACTAAGTTACTTTTCCTCTTATTAACTTAAAATCAACTAAGTTACTTTTCTTCTTATTAACTTAAAATCAACTAAGTTACTTTTCCTCTTATTAACTTAAAATCAACTAAGTTACTTTTCTTCTTGTTAACTTAAAATCAACTAAGTTACTTTTCCTCTTATTAACTTAAAATCAACTAAGTTACTTTTCTTCTTGTTAACTTAAAATCAACTAAGTTACTTTTCCTCTTATTAACTTAAAATCAACTAAGTTACTTTTCCTCTTATTAACTTAAAATCAACTAAGTTACTTTTCTTCTTGTTAACTTAAAATCAACTAAGTTACTTTTCCTCTTATTAACTTAAAATCAACTAAGTTACTTTTCTTCTTGTTAACTTAAAATCAACTAAGTTACTTTTCCTCTTAACTTAAAATCAACTAAGTTACTTTTCCTCTTATTAACTTAAAATCAACTAAGTTACTTTTCTTCTTGTTAACTTAAAATCAACTAAGTTACTTTTCCCCTTATTAACTTAAAATCAACTAAGTTACTTTTCTTCTTGTTAACTTAAAATCAACTAAGTTACTTTTCCTCTTATTAACTTAAAATCAACTAAGTTACTTTTCTTCTTGTTAACTTAAAATCAACTAAGTTACTTTTCCTCTTATTAACTTAAAATCAACTAAGTTACTTTTCCTCTTATTAACTTAAAATCAACTAAGTTACTTTTCTTCTTGTTAACTTAAAATCAACTAAGTTACTTTTCCTCTTATTAACTTAAAATCAACTAAGTTACTTTTCTTCTTGTTAACTTAAAATCAACTAAGTTACTTTTCCTCTTATTAACTTAAAATCAACTAAGTTACTTTTCCTCTTATTAACTTAAAATCAACTAAGTTACTTTTCCTCTTATTAGCTTAAAATCAACTAAGTTACTTTTCTTCTTGTTAACTTAAAATCAACTAAGTTATTTTTCCTCTTATTAACTTAAAATCAACTAAGTTACTTTTCTTCTTGTTAACTTAAAATCAACTAAGTTACCTTTCCTCTTATTTTTTTTTATATTTTATTTAAAACTCAGGTACAAAATATATGAGTACATAATCAACATGTAACAAGATACAGGCAGTGAACAATAATCAACTGTGACTACACAGTACTGAAGAAGCACATATATAATGACAGAACTGGCTGCTGCACTCAAATCAAACACCGCTTGTACGTACTGTGCTTCACATGAACACCGCTTGTACGTACTGTGCTTCACATGAACACCGCTTGTACGTACTGTGCTTCACATGAACACAGCTTGTACGTACTGTGCTTCACATGAACACCGCTTGTACGTACTGTGCTTCACATGAAAAGGTGGTCATACATACATATACATATATATACATACATATACACACACACACATATATATACATATATACACATATACATATATATATGCATATATATACATATACACATATATACATATACACATATACATACATATACACATACACACACATACATACATATACAACCCACCCAGTAAAGCTTACACTCCCCCCCCCCCATGAAAACGTGCCACTTTCACCTTAGATACACAGTGACTAATCTCTTATACATACACATTTGTAAAAGCATTAAAAACTTCAATGACAATATATATATAAACACAATCCAGCCAGCTAAACGGCTGACACTATAATACAAGGAATGTCTGAACCTGATGGCTCACATCCACCATAGAACACAATCCACCCTACCCTCATATACCCTATGGTAATAATTAATATCGTGCACACTTCAACCCCCCCCCCCCCCTGCCTAGTAACTGTGTCTGCCGTCACCACTCAACCACCAACAGTCCTTGATAGTAATTAGCGTCTTATAATATATCACCCTAAAAACGCTACACACAAACCTACCACAATAATAAATAAATTTACACATTATTCCCTCCAGCAGACAGATTATTTACACTGTCGGAGATAATCTATACATCACATCCTACAGAGAATGGACAACCTTAGACATCTAAAATAATATGACATGTGTATCACATGACCTGCTATTGCAGAGATTACTTACACTCCTACCCCCCCCCCCCAAGTGAAAAAACTGACCAGTTTCACCTGGCTATACACAAGATCAAAAACTCATTCACTTGAACATATATAATGAAAATGTGAAAAAAACCTCTGTAACAATATATAAGCAAAAACACCCCAGACAAGATCTTACATTATATACAAACCAAAACGTTCCAATAGTTAAAAAAACAGGTATGAAACCTCATTATTATGACAAGTTTCATTGCTCATATATAGGTAGACATGTATTATTACAGGTTAAAATATGCTTATGTACTAACATGCTTATGTACATCCGTACAAACATGAAAGAATCCTTAGATAAATTATAATCATCGGTGTTCACAATAACACCAAGACATTACATTGAATACCACATTGAATATCACCTCAACATCCTTCCTCACACAATTTCACACACACACACTCACACAATCGACCTCTGCAACACCCCCCCCCCTGGGAAGGCCAGCCCGTTCATTCCCCTGACCGCTTATAAAGACCATAAATCCCTCAAAAGAAAGTCCCTGTAGCCCTCCGAGAAATCCCTCTCCCACCTTCTACCATATATTTCCCTGTTGCGACACTTTGTTCTATAAAAGGATGCTGCTATGGCCATCCTACGTTCCTCCGCCCCTTTGTCTCTCATTGCCCATGATATATACACAAAATCAACCATTAAGTAAGCCACTGCCCTTTGAACCTTTGCCCCAACCCCACCTACATCTAAACTAAGAGCTCTCAAAACCGACAACCCTTTCCCCCCCACATGCCGGATTACTTTCCCTAACCATTCCCGCACCATCCCTAGGCTTTCACAAAAATAAACTACATGAAAAGCTGTTTCATCTACCCCACAAACCTGACACATCCCACCCTCCCTTATTCGCCTATTTCGTAAAACAACCCCAGACGGCAATATTCCGTGAAGAAACCTATACATTACCTCCCTCACGCGTGGCCGGATGCGTAACCCTTTTAATCGGCCCCAAATGTCTTCCCATGCGTACATCGGGTACACTCCTTCCGTTGCCACTACCACCCTGGGCCATATCTTCCTCTCCATGGACCCTACCCGCATGTTTCTCGGCTCTCTGACCATCATCAATAGACGCAACAACTCCTCACCATCTCTCAAATCTTGTCCCTTCCACCATCTCCGAAGATCTCCCTGCAGCATCCCCAACCCTCCACTCCCTTCCCCCCGAGCCCTTAGCAACCCATGTTTCACATATACACACTTCAACCTTCTTTCCAAATGAATTAACCCCAGCCCTCCCAAGGCCACCGGAAGTGTTACCACCTCTCTTTTCAACCAATCGCATCCTGAACCCCAGATAAAACGGAAAACTCTACTCAACAATCTCCGGACATCCCCATACACCAAAGGGTACAAAGCTGCCACATGCCATATTTTACTGTACAAAAGCACATTGACCACAATGACCCTCTGGTGTAGCGTAAGATGTGTCGGCCTCAATCCTGACAATCTTCCCAATACCCTATCTACCACACCCTTTGAATTATTCTCCCTCGCCATCTGAGCATTACCCATATACACAACTCCACAAATTTTCACCCGGTCCACGACGCTCCACCTCACCCCCCCACCCCCGCCCTCCTGCCCATCCCATTCACCCAATATCATGAGCTTTGATTTATGCACATTCACTGCCATACCTGTTGCCATCCCAAAAACATCTATAACTCTCTCCAGACCCTCCAATCCCTCCCTCCCACTCACTAGGACAGTTGTGTCATCAACGTAACCTATGATACTGGGACTCCCACCTCGTATGTCCTCCCTTACCCCCTCCTGTATGCACATTTCCACTGCCCTATAAAACGGATTCTGTAAACATGCAAATAATATTTGTGACAACGGGCAACCTTGCCTCAATCCCCTGCCCATTTTCACATGCAACCCCACCCTCCCATTTATCTGTACGCACATCCCAGCTCCCCGATATAAAGTACGTGCCCAATTCACTATGTCCTCCCCAAACCCTTGCCACTCCATGATTCTCCACAGAGCCTGCCTCTCGACACTGTCATATGCCGTTCTCCAATCCAACGCCAATACCCCACGTTCCCCCTCTTGTGGACCCTCAATAAACCTTCTAATAACCCCATGCCCCTCATACATTGATCTCCCCGGAATCCCATATTGACCCCTCACTATTACCCTTCCAATGACCTTTTTTATACGATTTCCCAAAATTTTTGCAAAAAGTTTGTAGTCTGCACACATGAGTGATATCATCCGGTAATCTCTCACTGTGCACTGACTTTCACCCTTTGGCACCAAAACTACTAGTGCTGTCGCCTGCAAAGGTCCCAACGCACCCCTCTCTTTTATGATATTAAATAATTGCACCAAAAAATCTTTTAATACTCCCCAATGCTGTATGTAAAACTCCGCAGGCAGCCCATCTATCCCCGGTGCCTTACCCCTGCTCATACTCATTAAAGCCGTCCACACCTCGTCCTCCACAATAGGCCCTTGTAGCTGTTCCCTGTCGTCCCTGTCCAGCACACTCCGCACCCATCCCCCTGTCTCTCTTAAAGCCCCCTCTCTCACACCCACACTCCTCATATGTGCACTAAGCCAAGAATCAACATACCCTCCCATCCCCTCCGTTGTCACCAAGTCTTGTCCCTCCCTATACCCCTCGATGTCCTCAAGAACTCTCAAACCCACCATTTCCATTGCAACGCGCCGGCGCCCCTGCCCTCGCAGGACACACGCCGATGGTCTATCACCCCACATGACCTCCTCCAACCCCCCTAAAACCCTTGCCGCATCAAACCTCTCATTTTGCACTTCCATTAGGCGTTCCTTCACTCCTTGTATGTCAGCCACAGGGGCTCCCATCCCCCCCCTTCCTCTCTCATAATACTCCCTTAACTGCCCCTCAAGATACCTAATAAGCCCATAAGCCAACTGATTCTCGTGCCTTCCCTGTCGGACATAGAACTCTCGAATCCTCGTCTTCGCCGTCACATCCCACCATCTCAACACATCCCCATTGACTTCCATCCCTTCCCATAAGCCTTTCCACCATTGTGCAAATAGGACCCTCCCCTCAACATCTTGAAGCAACCGAACATTCAATTTCCAATAACTCTTATACCTGTTCGGCCGACCCTCCCATCCCAAATCCACCAAAACACCTCTATGATCAGAAAAAAAAACATCCAAAACCCTTACACTCCGCACCACAGCTTTCCTTGTCACGTATATCCTGTCCAGCCGTGCAGCATACCCCTGCCTCACAAAGGTGTGCTGCACCTCCCACGCCGCCCCCCCCTCTACATCCACCAACCCCACCCCTGTTAACAGGTCCCTCAGAACGCCAGAACAATATCCTGCTCCCCTAGGTTCCACATCCTTGCGGCGTATAACGCAATTCCAGTCCCCTCCCACCACAGCTAATGCTGGAAGCGACCTTAAGTGATACACCAACACTTCACGTACAAACTCATTCTTCACTCGACTGTCCCCCTCCGCCGGACCATAAACACACACAAAAGACATCTTATCTCTTCCCCATGTCCCATCCACTCTTATAACCCTCCCCTCACCCCCCTCCTCACAATGATGTACAGTAAACGGGCTAGCCTCCCTCACCAAAATAGCCACTCCTCCTTTCAATCTCGTTGAGTGTGCCGCATATACAGTATACCCCTCAATCATCAACATACAACCCGGCTTGTGGTTGTGCTCTTGCACAAACACTACATCTACACCATACCTAATGAGCATCTCATGAAACCATTCACACTTCCTAGAATTTTTCAGACCATTAACATTTATAGAGAGGCTCTTGAATTTGTCAATGGAGGTTTTCCTTTACGTATTGCACCACCTTTATCCCCCTTCCCCTTTATATGCCCTTGATCTTCAATCACCATTCTGTGATCTGCTTTCACATGCCCCTTGCCCCTGGACCCCCCAGGTCCATGCTCAACCACTTCAGCCCAAACCTTTTTGCCCGAACGCTGTGCCGGAGTGAGCACATCCACATCGTCCACGTCCGAGGGCACTGCCGCTCTCTTCCGTGACACTCGAGCCTTTCTTCCCGCCTCCACCTGGAAGCCATCCCCGTGCACTTCCGCCACCACTGTGCCAATTTGCAGCCCAGCCTCAACCTGGGTCTCTGACATGCCTCCCCCCCTCTCACCACCTGGAACCCCAGCAGCATCCAGGGCACCCACAAGCCCCTCAACTGTGACCTCTCCTGGGGTCCCTAACAGGTCGTGGAGGACTGAATCAATGGTAGCCTCCACGGCCCTGTCCTCACCCAGTGACACCACATCTTTGGTCGCCGGATCCTGCCCGGCAGTGCATGTCTCTCTCGGAAGAGTTACACACTCTTCCTCCCTCAAGGCCTCCTCGACCTCCACACTCCAAGCCTTGTTCAAGGAAACCGACTCAGGTCGTGCCAAATCCAACGTCCCAAGGTCCTCTGATGCCTCCTTATGCTGCTCCTTCGCCTGTGTACCCTGTTGCTTAACACACTGCGCAGCAATGTGATCATAGGCACCACATAATCGACAGGTACGTTGTTGCCCTGCGTAAGTCACCATTACTTGAGTCCTGAAGTCTTCTAGGAAAATATAGGAAGGAATAGGATGCCTCAATGTCATTTTTAAGGAAAAACTTCCTTCAGGCATCCCAGAATATGATCCTTCCTTCCATTTCCCCAATGTCGCCACATGAACAGTCCCAAACTTCTCGAAGACGGCACGTAGGTCTGCCTCATTAGCCTCAAAGGGTACATTTCTTATCCTCACCCACGTATAATGGCGGGACACATCATGTAGCCTTACCGTCACTGCAGGATTCACTGGTACACAAAGATCTTGGAACCTGGCGACTATGTCCTCATATACACTTGCATTGAGAAATTTCACAAAAATTCTATATGCCCCGTTCAAGGCTACACCATACAGCTCTTCGTTGGCAATGCCGTATGTGTCCCTGATGATGGCAGGTAATAAAACTTGAGCTGAGTGGGCATGCACAGCCCCACGCACCACTTCTATGCCGACAGTGTTTATCCTTCTTCTTGCCGGCTGCGCCATTTTGAGAAAACCAAGTTGTCACCGGCTGACAGCAGAGGGCAGGCTCAGCTCACGTCCGCTCGTCCCAAAGGTTGAGCGACGAATGATCATATCTTTCCTCTTATTAACTTAAAATCAACTAAGTTACTTTTCTTCTTGTTAACTTAAAATCAACTAAGTTACTTTTCCTCTTATTAACTTAAAATCAACTAAGTTACTTTTCCTCTTATTAACTTAAAATCAACTAAGTTATTTTTCCTCTTATTAACTTAAAATCAACTAAGTTACTTTTCTTCTTGTTAACTTAAAATCAACTAAGTTACTTTTCCTCTTATTAACTTAAAATAAACTAAGTTACTTTTCTTCTTGTTAACTTAAAATCAACTAAGTTACTTTTCTTCTTGTTAACTTAAAATCAACTAAGTTACTTTTCTTCTTGTTAACTTAAAATCAACTAAGTTACTTTTCTTCTTGTTAACTTAAAATCAACTAAGTTACTTTTCCTCTTATTAACTTAAAATCAACTAAGTTACTTTTCTTCTTGTTAACTTAAAATCAACTAAGTTACTTTTCTTCTTATTAACTTAAAATCAACTAAGTTACTTTTCTTCTTGTTAACTTAAAATCAACTAAGTTACTTTTCTTCTTGTTAACTTAAAATCAACTAAGTTACTTTTCTTCTTGTTAACTTAAAATCAACTAAGTTACTTTTCCTTTTGTTAACTTAAAATCAACTAAGTTACTTTTCCTCTTATTAACTTAAAATCAACTAAGTTACTTTTCTTCTTGTTAACTTAAAATCAACTAAGTTACTTTTCCTCTTGTTAACTTAAAATCAACTAAGTTACTTTTCCTCTTATTAACTTAAAATCAACTAAGTTACTTTTCTTCTTGTTAACTTAAAATCAACTAAGTTACTTTTCCTCTTATTAACTTAAAATCAACTAAGTTACTTTTCTTCTTGTTAACTTAAAATCTACTAAGTTACTTTTCCTCTTATTAACTTAAAATCAACTAAGTTACTTTTCCTCTTATTAACTTAAAATCAACTAAGTTACTTTTCCTCTTGTTAACTTAAAATCAACTAAGTTACTTTTCCTCTTATTAACTTAAAATCAACTAAGGTACTTTTCTTCTTGTTAACTTAAAATCAACTAAGTTACTTTTCCTCTTATTAACTTAAAATCAACTAAGTTACTTTTCTTCTTATTAACTTAAAATCAACTAAGTTAATTTTCTTCTTGTTAACTTAAAATCAACTAAGTTACTTTTCTTCTTGTTAACTTAAAATCAACTAAGTTACTTTTCCTCTTATTAACTTAAAATCAACTAAGTTACTTTTCCTCTTGTTAACTTAAAATCAACTAAGTTACTTTTCTTCTTGTTAACTTAAAATCAACTAAGTTACTTTTCCTCTTATTAACTTAAAATCAACTAAGTTACTTTTCCTCTTATTAACTTAAAATCAACTAAGTTACTTTTCCTCTTATTAACTTAAAATCAACTAAGTTAATTTTCTTCTTGTTAACTTAAAATCAACTAAGTTACTTTTCTTCTTGTTAACTTAAAATCAACTAAGTTACTTTTCCTCTTATTAACTTAAAATCAACTAAGTTACTTTTCCTCTTGTTAACTTAAAATCAACTAAGTTACTTTTCTTCTTGTTAACTTAAAATCAACTAAGTTACTTTTCCTCTTATTAACTTAAAATCAACTAAGTTACTTTTTGTGGCATGCAAAGAGTACGTAACCTTTATTCGGCGCATGGACACACCCTCATTTACAGGCTATCTCCCCCAACCAGCGAACCAGGTTGCTAAGAGTTGATGATGGGGCCCCATCGTTCAACTAGTGACCAGGTTCTAGCCAATAAGAAGGTGAGATTGACAATCGCAGAGGTTATGTGGATACCGCTCTCCTGTCTGCCCTTGTCATTCCCATTCTAGAGCTGGTTGAAGCACGGTCTGCTATCTTGTGGCTTCTATTTCTGCCTTGCTTACCGTGGAGTGCACTATATTTATCACTGTACATAGTGTACATATTGCTGTTATAAATTGGTGAAGGATAATATAAGTCTAAACTTTTTCTACTGTGTTTATTTGCTCCCATTACACCTGGGATAACAGGCCATTTGAAATCCTAGGTTGTAATATGGGTAGCCTGTCCGAGAGCTGGACTTAGAGAAACGGTTGAGCTTAGGGTGAAGCTTGTAGCAGGAACATTGTGTAGCTTGCTGTTTCGCTTCGCTTTACAAATTTTGCGTGTCAGTTGCTTATGATCAGCCTTGCTATTGTGTGATCGTTCAGCAGCTCGCTACTAGCTTGTTCAGTGTGCTCGCTTCGCTACGGTCAATCTTGTGTGCAGTCGGCTTTGCTTGTATGCGTATTCTGCAATCGTACTGTGCATAGCTAAGCGTGTTCTGCAAATTAACGTGTTACGTTGGGGTATTCGTACTGTGCATAGCGAATAACTTATGCCACCTAGACGAGTCAGACGCCTGGTGTCGGCATATACTTTGCATAACCTACCTAAATTGTCCCTACAGCGTTGTTGGCAAATTGCTCGTTCCATTGGCATTCCCTATAAACGCACTCTCACAGCTGCGCAACTGCGTTCACTTATTGCTGACATACTTATTGAAGAAGAGATGGCACATCAAACTCCTCCCTCTACGGGAGCTAGGGAAAAAACTCTTATGTTCTCGCATGA
>NC_091336.1:476706-568409 GCF_038502225.1 Cherax quadricarinatus
CACCCGCAATACAAAACACCCACAACACACAACACCCACAACACTCAACACTCACGACACACAACACCCACAACACACAATACCCACAACACACAACACCCACATCACACAACACCCACAACACGCAACACCCACATCACACAAAACCCACAACACACAACACCTACATCACACAACACCCACAACACAAAACACCCACAATACACAACACCCACATCACACAACACACACAACACACAACACCCACAATACACAACACCCACATCACACAACACACACAACACACAACACCCACAACACACAACACCCTCAACACACAACACCCACAACACACAACACCCACAACCCACAACACCCACAACACACAACACCCACAACACACAACACCCACAACACACAACACCCACAACTCACCACACCCACAACACACAACACCCACAACACACAACACTCACAACACACAACACCCACAACACACAACACCCACAACACACAACACCCACAATACACAACACTCACAACACACAATACCCACATCATACAACACCCACATCACACAACACCCAGAAAACACAACACCCAAAGCACACTACACCCACAACACACACAGCACCCACAACACACAACACCCACAACACAGAACACCCACAACAAACACCCACAACACACAACAATCGCAACACACAACACCCACAACACACAACACCCACAACTTACAACACCCACAACACACATCACCCGCAACACACAACACCCACAACACTGAACACCCTCAACACTCAACACTCACAACACACAACACACACAACACCCACAACACACAACACCCACAACGCACAACACCCACAACGAACAACACCCACAACACACAACACCAACAACACACAACGCCCACAACACACAACACCCTCAACACACAACACACACAACACTCAACACCCACAACACACAACACACAACATCCACAACACACAACACCCACAACACACAACACCCACAACACACAACACGCACAACACACAACACCCACAACACACAACACCCACAACTCACAACACCCACAACTCACAACACCCACATCACACAACACTCACAACACACAACACCCACAATACACAACACCCACAACACACAACACCCACAACACGCAACACACACAACACACAACACCCACAACACACAACACCCACGACACACAACACCCACGACACACAACACCCAAAACACACAACACCCACAACACACAACACCCACAACACACAACACCCGCAACACACAACACCCACAACACACAACACTCACATCACACAACACCCACATCACACAACACCCACAACACTCAACACCCACAACACTCAACACCCACAACTTGCAACACCCACAACACACACCACCCACAACACACAACACCCACAACACACAACATCCACAACACACAACATCCACAACACGCAACACCCATCACACAACACCCACAACACACAACACCCACAACACACAACACCCACAACACACAACACCCACAACACACAACACCAACAACACGCAACACCCACAACACACAACACCCACAACACACAACACCCACAACTCACAACACCCACAACACACAACACCCACAACACACAACACCCTCATCACACAACACTCACAACACGCAACACCCACAACACCCACAACACGCAACACCCACAACACACAATACCCACATCATACAACACCCACAACACACAACACACACACGACTCAACAGCCACAACACACAACACACAACACAACACACAACACAACACCAACAACACACAACACCCACAACACACAACACCCACAACACACAACACCCACAACACACAACATCCACAACACACAACGCACACAACACTCAACACCCACTGCACACAACACCCACAACACACAACACCCACAACACACAACACCCACAACGCACAACACCCACAACGCACAACACCCACAACACACAACACCCACAACACACAACACCCATAACACACAATACCCACAACACACAACACCCACAACACACAACACCCACAACATCCAACACCCACAACACACAACACACACAACACTCAACACCCACAACACACAGCACACAACACATACAACACACAACACCCACAACACACAAAACCCACAACGCACAACACCCACAACACACAACACCCACAACACACAACACCCACAACACACAACACCCACAACACACAACACACACAACACTCAACACCCACAACACACACAACACTCAACACCCACAACACACAACACCCACAACACACAACACCCACAACACACAACACACAACAACCACAACACACAACACCCAAAACACACAACACCCACGACACACAACACCAAAACACACAACACCCACAACACACAACATTCACATCACACAACACTCACAACACACAACACCCACAAAGCACCACACCCACAACACGCAACACCCACAGCACACAACACTCACAACACACAACACCCACAACACGCAACACCCACATCACACAACACCAGAACACACAACACGCATAACACACAACACCCACAACACACAACACCCACAACACACAACACCCACAACACACAACATCCACAACACGCAACACCCACAACACACAACACCCACAACACACAACACCCACAACTCACAACACCCACAACACACAACACCCTCATCACACAACACCCACAACACACAACACCCACAACACACACCCGCAACACACAACACCCACAACACACAACACCCACAACAAACAACACCCACAACACACAATACCCACATCATACAACACCCACATCACACAACACCCACAACACACAATACCCACATCATACAACACCCACAACACACAACACCCACAAAACACAACACCCACAACACACTACACCCACAACACACAACACACACAACACACCACACCCACAACACACCACACCCACAACACACAACACCCACAACACACAACACCCACAACACACAACACCCGAAACACACAACACCCACAACACACAACACCCACAACACCCAACACCCACAACACACAACACCCACAACACACAACACCCACAACTTACAACACCCACAACACACATCACACACAACACCCACAACACAAAACACCCACCATACACCCAACACTCAACACCCATAACACTCAACACCCACAACACACAACACCTACAACACACAACACCCACAACACACAACACCCTCAACACACAACACACACAACACTCAACACCCACAACACACAACACACAACACCCACAACACACAACACCCACAAAACACAACACCCACAACACACAACACACACAACACACAACACCCACAACACACAACACCCACAACTCACAACACCCACAACTCACAACACCCACATCACACAACACTCACAACACACAACACCCACAACACACAACACCCACAAAACACAACACCCACAACACACAACACCCACAACACACAACACCCACAACACACAACACCCACATCATACAATACCCACATCACACAACACCCACAAAACACAACACCCACAACACACTACACCCACAACACACAACACCCACAACACACAACACCCACAACACACAACACCCACAACACACACAACACGCAACACCCACAACACACAACACCCACAACACACAACACCCACAACTTACAACACCCACAACACATATCACACACAACACCCACAACACACTACACCCACAACACACAACACACACAACACACCACACCCACAACACACCACACCCACAACACACAACACACACAACACCCACAACACACAACACCCACAACACACAATACCCACAACACACAACACCCACAACACACAACACCCACAACACCCAACACCCACAACACACAACACCCACAACACACAACACCCACAACTTACAACACCCACAACACACATCACACACAACACCCACAACACAAAACACCCACAATACACCCAAGACTCAACACCCATAACACTCAACACCCACAACACACAACACCCACAACACACAACACCCACAACACACAACACCCTCAACACACAACACCCACAACACACAACATCCACAACACACAACACCTACAACACACAACACCCACAACACACAACACCCACAACACACAACACCCACAACTCACAACACCCACAACTCACAACACCGACATCACACAACACTCATAACACACAACACCCACAACACACAACACCCACAACAAACAAAACCCACAAAACACAACACCCACAACACACTACACCCACAACACACAACACACACAACACACCACACCCGCAACACACCACACCCACAACACACAACACCCACAACACACAACACCCACAACACACAACACCCACAACACACAACACGCACAACACACAACACCCACAACACACAACACCCAAAACACCCAACACCCGCAACACACAACACCCACAACACACAACACCCACAACTTACAACACCCACAACACACATCACACACAACACCCACAACACAAAACACCCACCATACACACAACACTCAACACCCATAACACTCAAAACCCACAACACACAACACCCACAATACACAACACCCAAAACACACAACACCCACAACACACAACACCCACAACACCCAACACCCACAACACACAACACCCACAACACACAACACCCACAACTTACAACACCCACAACACACATCACACACAATACCCACAACACACAACACCCACAACACACAACACCCACAACACCCAACACCCACAACACACAACACCCACAACACACAACATCCACAACACACAACACCTACAACACACAACACCCACAACACACAACACCCACAACACACAACACCCACAACTCACAACACCCACAACTCACAACACCGACATCACACAACACTCATAACACACAACACCCACAACACACAACACCCACAACAAACAAAACCCACAAAACACAACACCCACAACACACTACACCCACAACACACAACACACACAACACACCACACCCGCAACACACCACACCCACAACACACAACACCCACAACACACAACACCCACAACACACAACACCCACAACACACAACACGCACAACACACAACACCCAAAACACCCAACACCCGCAACACACAACACCCACAACACACAACACCCACAACTTACAACACCCACAACACACATCACACACAACACCCACAACACAAAACACCCACCATACACACAACACTCAACACCCATAACACTCAAAACCCACAACACACAACACCCACAATACACAACACCCAAAACACAAAACACCCACAACGCACAACACCCACAACACACAACACCCACAACACACAACACCCACAAAACAGAACACCCACAACACACAACACCCACAACACACAACACCCACAACACACAACACCCACAACACACAACACCCACAACACACAACACCCACAACACACAACACACACACGACTCAACAGCCACAACACACAACACACAACACAACACACAACACAACACCAACAACACACAACACCCACAACACACAACACCCACAACACACAACACCCACAACACACAACATCCACAACACACAACGCACACAACACTCAACACCCACTGCACACAACACCCACAACACACAACACCCACAACACACAACACCCACAACGCACAACACCCACAACACACACCCACAACACACAACACCCACAACACACAACACCCATAACACACAATACCCACAACACACAACACCCACAACACACAACACCCACAACATCCAACACCCACAACACACAACACACACAACACTCAACACCCACAACACACAGCACACAACACATACAACACACAACACCCACAACACACAAAACCCACAACGCACAACACCCACAACACACAACACCCACAACACACAACACCCACAACACACAACACCCACAACACACAACACACACAACACTCAACACCCACAACACACACAACACTCAACACCCACAACACACAACACCCACAACACACAACACCCACAACACACAACACACAACAACCACAACACACAACACCCACGACACACAACACCCAAAACACACAACACCCACGACACACAACACCAAAACACACAACACCCACAACACACAACATTCACATCACACAACACTCACAACACACAACACCCACAAAGCACCACACCCACAACACGCAACACCCACAGCACACAACACTCACAACACACAACACCCACAACACGCAACACCCACATCACGTAACACCCACAACACTCAACACCTACATCACACAACACCAGAACACACAACACGCATAACACACAACACCCACAACACACAACACCCACAACACACAACACCCACAACACACAACATCCACAACACGCAACACCCACAACACACAACACCCACAACACACAACACCCACAACTCACAACACCCACAACACACAACACCCTCATCACACAACACCCACAACACACAACACCCACAACACACACCCGCAACACACAACACCCACAACACACAACATCCACAACAAACAACACCCACAACACACAATACCCACATCATACAACACCCACATCACACAACACCCACAACACACAATACCCACATCATACAACACCCACAACACACAACACCCACAAAACACAACACCCACAACACACTACACCCACAACACACAACACACACAACACACCACACCCACAACACACCACACCCACAACACACAACACCCACAACACACAACACCCACAACACACAACACCCACAACACACAACACCCGAAACACACAACACCCACAACACACAACACCCACAACACCCAACACCCACAACACACAACACCCACAACACACAACACCCACAACTTACAACACCCACAACACACATCACACACAACACCCACAACACAAAACACCCACCATACCCCCAACACTCAACACCCATAACACTCAACACCCACAACACACAACACCTACAACACACAACACCCACAACACACAACACCCTCAACACACAACACACACAACACTCAACACCCACAACACACAACACCCACAACACACAACACCCACAAAACACAACACCCACAACACACAACACACACAACACACAACACCCACAACACACAACACCCACAACTCACAACACCCACAACTCACAACACCCACATCACACAACACTCACAACACACAACACCCACAACACACAACACCCACAAAACACAACACCCACAACACACAACACCCACAACACACAACACCCACATCATACAATACCCACATCACACAACACCCACAAAACACAACACCCACAACACACTACACCCACAACACACAACACCCACAACACACAACACCCACAACACACAACACCCACAACACACACAACACGCAACACCCACAACACACAACACCCACAACACACAACACCCACAACACACAACACCCACAACACACACAACACGCAACACCCACAACACACAACACCCACAACACACAACACCCACAACTTACAACACCCACAACACATATCACACACAACACCCACAACACACTACACCCACAACACACAACACACACAACACACCACACCCACAACACACCACACCCACAACACACAACACCCACAACACACAACACCCACAACACACAACACCCACAACACACAACACCCACAACACACAACACCCACAACACACAACACCCACAACACCCAACACCCACAACACACAACACCCACAACACACAACACCCACAACTTACAACACCCACAACACACATCACACACAACACCCACAACACAAAACACCCACAATACACCCAAGACTCAACACCCATAACACTCAACACCCACAACACACAACACGCACAACACACAACACCCACAACACACAACACCCTCAACACACAACACCCACAACACACAACATCCACAACACACAACACCCACAACACACAACACCCACAACACACAACACCCACAACACACAACACCCACAACTCACAACACCCACAACTCACAACACCGACATCACACAACACTCATAACACACAACACCCACAACACACAACACCCACAACACACAAAACCCACAACACACAACACCCACAACACACAACACCCACATCATACAATACCCACATCACACAACACCCACAAAACACAACACCCACAACACACTACACCCACAACACACAACACCCACAACACACAACACCCACAACACACAACACCCACAACACACAACACACACAACACGCAACACCCACAACACACAACACCCACAACACACAACACCCACAACACACAACACACAACACCCACAACACACAACACCCACAACACACAACACCCACAACACACAACACCCACGACACACAACACCCAAAACACACAACACCCACGACACACAACACCCAAAACACACCACACCCACAACACACAACATTCACATCACACAACACTCACAACACAAACCACCCACAACGCACCACACCCACAACACGCAACACCCACAGCACACAACACTCACAACACACAACACCCACAACACGCAACACCCACATCACATAACACCCACAACACTCAACACCTACATCACACAACACCAGAACACAACACCCATAACACACAACACCCACAACACGCAACACCCACATCACACAACACCCACAACACACAACACCCACAACACACAACACCCACAACACACAACACCCACACCACACAACACCCACAACTCACAACACCCACAACACACAACACTCTCATCACACAACACTCACAACACACAACACCTACAACTCACAACACTCACAACACACAACACCCACAACACACAACACCCACAACACACAATACCCACATCATACAACATCCACATCACACAACACCCACAAAACACAACACCCACAACACACAACACCCACAACACACAATACCCACATCATACAACACCCACAACATACAACACCCACAAAACACAACACCCACAACACACTACACCCACAACACACAACACACAACACACACAACACACCACACCCACATCACACAACACCCACAACACACAACACCCACAACACACAACACCCATAAGACACAATACCCACAACACACAACACCCACAACACCTAACACCCGCAACACACAACACCCACAACACACAACACCCACAACTTACAACACCCACAACACACATCACACACAACACCCACAACACAAAACACCCACCATACACACAACACTCAACACCCATAACACTCAACACCCACAACACACAACACCCACAACACACTACACCCACAACACACAACACCCACAACGCACAACACCCACAACACACAACACACAACACCCACAAAACACAACACCCTCAAAACACAACACCAACAACACACAACACCCACAACACACAACACCCACAACACACAACACCCACAACACACAACACACACACCACTCTACAGCCACAACACACAACACACAACACACAACACAACACCAACAACACACAACACCCACAACACACAACACCCACAACACACAACACCCACAACACACAACACCCACAACACACAACACACACACCACTCAACAGCAACAACACACAACACACAACACACAACACAACACCAACAACACACAACACCAACAACACACAACACCCACAACACACAACACCCACAACACACAACACCAACAACACACAACACCCACAGCACACAACACCCACAACACACAACACCCACAACACACAACACCCACAACGCACAACACCCACAACACACAACACCCACAACACACAACACCCTTAACACACAATACCCACAACACAGAACACCCACAACACACAACACCCTCAACATTCAACACCCACAACACACAACACACACAACACTCAACACCCACAACACACAGCACACAACACCCACAACACACAACACCCACAACACACAACACCCACAACGCACAACACCCACAACACACAACACCCACAACACACAACACCCACAACACACAACACCCACAACACACAACACACACAACACTCAACACCCACAACACACAACACACACAACACACAACACCCACAACACACAACACACAACACCTACAACACACAACAACCACAACACACAACACCCACGACACACAACACCCAAAACACACATCACCCACGACACACAACACCCAAAACACACAACACCCACAACACACAACATTCACATCACACAACACTCACAACACACAACACCCACAACGCACCACGCCCACAACACGCAACACCCGCAGCACACAACACTCACAACACACAACACCCACAACACGCAACACCCACATCACATAACACCCACAACACTCAACACCTACATCACACAACACCAGAACACACAACATCCATAACACACAACACCCACAACACACAACACCCACAACACACAACACCCACAACACACAACATCCACAACACGCAACGACCACATCACACAACACCCACAACACACAACACCCACAACACACAACACCCACAACACACAACACCCACAACACACAACACCAACAACACGCAACACCCACAACACACAACACCCACAACACACAACACCCACATCTCACAACACCCACAACACACAACACCCTCATCACACAACACTCACAACACACAACACCCACAACACACACCCACAACACACAACACCCACAACACACAACACCCACAACACACAACACCCACAACACACAATACCCACATCATACAACACCCACATCACACAACACCCACAACACACAATACCCACATCATACAACACCCACAACACACTACACCCACAACACACAACACCCACAACACACAACACCCACAACACACAACACCCACAACACACATCACACACAACACCCACAACACAAAACACCCACCATACACCCAACACTCAACACCCATAACACTCAACACCCACAACACACAACAACCACAACACACAACACCCACAACACATAACAACCACAACACACAACACCCACAACGCACAACACCCACAACACACTACACCAACAACACACAACACCCACAAAACACAACACCCTCAAAACACAACACCCACAACACACAACACCCACAACACACAACACTCACAACACACAACACCCACAACACACAACACACACACCACTCAACAGCCACAACACACAACATACAACACACAACACAACACACAACACCCACAACACACAACACCCACAACACACGACACCCACAACACACAACACCCACAACACACAACGCACGCAACACTCAACACCCGCAGCACACAACACCCACAACACACAACACCCACAACACACAACACCCACAACGCACAACACCCACAACACACAACACCCACAACACACAACACCCATAACACACAATACCCACAACACACAACACCCACAACACACAACACCCACAACATTCAACACCCACAACACACAACACTCAACACCCACAACACACAACACCCACAACACACAGCACACAACACCCACAACACACAACACCCACAACAAACAACACCCACAACGCTCAACACCCACAACACACAACACCCACAACACACAACACCCATAACACACAACACCCACAACACACAACACCCATAACACACAACAACCACAACACACAACACACACAACACTCAACACCCACAACACACAACACACGCAACACTCAACACCCACAACACACAACACCCACAACACGCAACACACAACACCCACAACACACAACACCCACAACACACAACACACACAACACACAACACCCAAAACACACAACACCCACAACACACAACACCCACAACACACAACACCCACAACACACAACACCCGCAACACACAACACCCGCAACACACAACACCCACTACACTCAACAAACACGACACACAACACCCAAAACACACAACACCCACAACACACAACACCCACAACACACAACACCCACAACACACAACACCCACAACACACAACACCCACAACACACAACACCCACAACACACAACACCCACGACACACAACACCCAAAACACACAACACCCACGACACACAACACCCAAAACACACCACACCCACAACACACAACATTCACATCACATAACACTCACAACACAAACCACCCACAACGCACCACACCCACAACACGCAACACCCACAGCACACAACACTCACAACACACAACACCCACAACACACAACACCCACATCACATAACACCCACAACACTCAACACCTACATCACACAACACCAGAACACAACACCCATAACACACAACACCCACAACACGCAACACCCACATCACACAACACCCACAACACACAACACCCACAACACACAACACCCACAACACACAACACCCACAACACACAACACCCACAACACACAACACCAACAACCCGCAACACCCACAACACACAACACCCACACCACACAACACCCACAACTCACAACACCCACAACACACAACACTCTCATCACACAACACTCACAACACACAACACCCACAACTCACAACACTCACAACACACAACACCCACAACACACAACACCCACAACACACAATACCCACATCATACAACATCCACATCACACAACACCCACAAAACACAACACCCACAACACACAACACCCACAACACACAATACCCACATCATACAACACCCACAACATACAACACCCACAAAACACAACACCCACAACACACTACACCCACAACACACAACACACAACACACACAACACACCACACCCACAACACACCACACCCACATCACACAACACCCACAACACACAACACCCACAACACACAACACCCACAACACACAATACCCACAACACACAACACCTACAACACCTAACACCCGCAACACACAACACCCACAACACACAACACCCACAACTTACAACACCCACAACACAAAACACCCACCATACACACAACACTCAACACCCATAACACTCAACACCCACAACACACAACACCCACAACACACTACACCCACAACACACAACACCCACAACGCACAACACCCACAACACACAACACACAACACCCACAAAACACAACACCCTCAAAACACAACACCAACAACACACAACACCCACAACACACAACACCCACAACACACAACACCCACAACACACAACACCCACAACACACAACACACACACCACTCAACAGCCACAACACACAACACACAACACAACACCAACAACACACAACACCCACAACACACAACACCCACAACACACAACACCCACAACACACAACATCCACAACACACAACGCATACAACACTCAACACCCACAACATTCAACACCCACAACACACAACACACACAACACTCAACACCCACAACACACAGCACACAACACACAACACCCACAACACACAACACCCACAACATTCAACACCCACAACACACAACACACACAACACACAACACACACAACACACAACACCCACAACACACAAACACCCACAACATTCAACATCCACAACACACAACACCCACAACACACAACACACACAACACACAACACCCACAACACACAACACCCACAACATTCAACATCCACAACACACAACACCCACAACACAAAACACCCACAACACACAACACCCACAACGCACAACACCCACAACACACAACACCCACAACACACAACACCCACAACACACAACACCCACAACATTCAACACCCACAACACACAACACACACAACACTCAACACCCACAACACACAGCACACAACACCCACAACACACAACACCCACAACACACAACACCCACAACACACAACACCCACAACACACAACACCCACAACACACAACACACACAACACTCAACACCCACAACACACAACACACACAACACTCAACACCCACAACACACAAAACCCACAACACACAACACCCACAACACACAACACACAACACCCACAACACACAACAACCACAACACACAACACCCACGACACACATCACACACAACACCCACAACACAAAACACCCACCATACACCCAACACTCAACTCCCATAACACTCAACACCCACAACACACAACAACCACAACACACAACACCCACAACACACAACAACCACAACACACAACACCCACAACACACAACAACTACAACACACAACACCCACAACGCACAACACCCACAACACACTACACCCATAACACACAACACCCACAACACACAACACCCACAACACACAATACCCACATCATACAACACCCACATCACACAACACCCACAACACACAATACCCACATCATACAACACCCACAACACAGTACACCCACAACACACAACACCCACAACACACAACACCCACAACACACAACACCCACAACACACATCACACACAACACCCACAACACAAAACACCCACCATACACCCAACACTCAACACCCATAACACTCAACACCCACAACACACAACAACCACAACACACAACACCCACAACACACAACAACCACAACACACAACACACACAACGCACAACACCCACAACACACTACACCCACAACACACAACACCCACAAAACACAACACCCTCAAAACACAACACCCACAACACACAACACCCAGAACACACAACACCCACAACACACAACACCCACAACACACAACACACATACCACTCAACAGCCACAACACACAACATACAACACACAACACAACACACAACACCCACAACACACAACACCCACAACACACGACACCCACAACACACAACACCCACAACACACAACGCACACAACACTCAACACCCACAGCACACAACACCCACAACACACAACACCCACAACACACAACACCCACAACGCACAACACCCACAACACACAACACCCACAACACACAACACCCATAACACACAATACCCACAACACACAACACCCACAACACACAACACCCACAACATTCAACACCCACAACACACAACACTCAACACCCACAACACACAACACCCACAACACACAGCACACAACACCCACAACACACAACACCCACAACACACAACACCCACAACGCACAACACCCACAACACACAACACCCACAACACACAACACCCATAACACACAACACCCACAACACACAACACCCACAACACACAACAACCACAACACACAACACACACAACACTCAACACCCACAACTCACAACACACGCAACACTCAACACCCACAACACACAACACCCACAACACACAACACACACAACACTCAACACCCACAACACACAACACCCACAACACACAACACACAATACCCACAACACCCACAACACACAACACCCACTACTACCCTCAACACCCACAACACACAACACCCACAACACACAACACCCACAACGCACAACACCCATAACACACAACACCCACAACACACAACACCCACAACACACAACACACACAACACTCACAACACACAACACCCACAACACACAACACACAACACCCACAACACACAACACACACAACACTCAACACCCACAACACACAACACCCACAACACACAACACACAACACCCACAACGCACAACACCCACAACCCACAACACCCACAACACACAACACCGACTACAACCCACAACACCCACAACACAACACCCACAACACACAATACCCACAACGCACAACACCCACAACCCACAACACCCACCACACAACACCCACTACAACCCACAACACCCACAACACACAACACCCACAACACACAACACACAACACCCACTACAACCCACAACACCCACAACCCACAACACCCACAACCCACAACACCCAACACACAACACCCACAACGCACAACACCCACAACGCACAACACCCACAACACACAACACACAACACCCACAACGCACAACACCCACAATGCACAACACCCACAACACTCAACTCCCACAACACACAACACCCACAACACACAACACCCACAACACACAACACCCACAACACACAACACCCACAACACACAACACCCACAACACACAACACCCACAACACACAACACACAACTTCCACAACACACAACACCCACAACACACAACACACAACACCCACAACACACAACACCCACAACACACAACACCCACAACACACAACACCCACAACACACAACACACAACACCCACAACACACAACACCCACAACACACAACACCCACAACACACAACACCCACAACACACAACACTCACAACTCACAACACCCACAACACACAACACACAACACCCACAACACACAACACACAACACCCACAACACACAACACCCACAACACACAACACACAACACCCACAACACACAACACACAACACCCACAACACACAACACACAACACCCACAACACACAACACACAACACCCACAACACACAACACACAACACCCACAACCCTCATTACTTACCATTTTATTTACATTTTTTCCTATTTCGATACATATTTTCTTCAAAATGATTTAATGACACTAATACACATTTTTACTCTTAACCCAGAATAACCCAAATAATTCCTGAGTTTCGTTAATACCCACAACTTCGCCCCCCCCCCCCACCTGCAACTCACAATTTTCACTTGTCTCAAATAATATCCACAGTTTTTCCTATTTCACTATTTCATCAAAAAATCACGCCACAATACTTACAATTTTCGACAATACAATAATTTTTTTTTACTCATAATGTTCACATTTTATACACATCTCCTCGGTGTTTAGTGATAGTGTTTTAGAGATCTTAGTGGTTTTGAGGAGGTCGGGGGGGGGATCTTATATTATTGGTGACCTTGGTGATGACAGCAAGGAAATGAGTGAGCTACTCAAGTCCCAATATGACTCAGTTTTTAGCAAGCCGCTAACCAGACTGAGAGTCGAATATCAAAATTATTTTTTTTATGAGAGAGCCACAAAATTTGGTTAACACAAGCCTATCCGATGTTATCCTGACGCCAAATGACTTCGAACAGGCGATTAATGACATGCCCATGCACTCTGCCCCAGGGCCAGACTCATGGAACTCCGTGTTCATCAAGAACTGCAAGAAGCCCCTATCACGAGCCTTTTCCATCCTATGGAGAGGGAGCATGGACACGGGGTTCGTCCCACAGTTACTAAAAACAATAGACATAGCCCCACTCCACAAAGGGGGCAGTAAAGCAAGAGCAAAGAACTACAGACCGATAACACTAACATCCCATATCATAAAAATCTTTGAAAGGGTCCTAAGAAGCAAGATCACCACCCATCTAGAAACCCATCATTTACACAACCCAGGGCAACATGGGTTTAGAACAGGTCGCTCCTGTCTGTCTCAACTATTGTATCACTACGACAAGGTCCTAAATGCACTAGAAGACAAAAAGAATGCAGATGTAATATATACAGACATTGGAAAAGCCTTCGACAAGTGTGACCATGGCGTAATAGCGCACAAAATGCGTGCTAAAGGAATAACAGGAAAAGTCGGTCGATGGATCTATAATTTCCTCACTAACAGAACACAGAGAGTAGTCGTCAACAGAGTAAAGTCCGAGGCAGCTACGGTGAAAAGCTCTGTTCCACAAGGCACAGTACTCGCTCCCATCTTGTTCCTCATCCTCATATCCGACATACACAAAGATGTCAGCCACAGCACCGTGTCTTCCTTTGCAGATGACACCCGAATCTGCATGACAGTGTCTTCCATTGCAGACACTGCAAGGCTCCTGGCGGACATCAACCGAATCTTTCAGTGGGCTGCAGAAAACAATATGAAGTTCAACGATGAGAAATTTCAATTACTCAGATATGGTAAACACGAGGAAATTAAATCTTCATCAGAGTACAAAACAAATTCTGGCCACAAAATAGAGCGAAACACCAACGTCAAAGACCTGGGAGTGATCATGTCGGAGGATCTCACCTTCAAGGACCATAACATTGTATCAATCGCATCTGCTAGAAAAATGACAGGATGGATAATGAGAACCTTCAAAACTAGGGAGGCCAAGCCCATGATGACACCCTTCAGGTCACTTGTTCTATCTAGGCTGGAATATTGCAGCACACTAACAGCACCTTTCATGGCAGATGAAATTGCTGACCTAGAAAATGTACAGAGAACCTTCACGGTGCGCATAACGGAGATAAAGCACCTCAATTACTGGGAGCGCTTGAGGTTCCTAAACCTGTATTCCCTGGAACGCAGGCGGGAGAGATACATGATTATATACATCTGGAAAATCCTAGAGGGACTAGTACCGAACTTGCACACGAAAATCACTCACTACGAAAGCAAAAGACTTGGCAGACGATGCCACATCCCCCCAATGAAAAGCAGGGGTGTCACTAGCACGGTAAGAGACCATACAATAAGTGTCAGGGGCCCGAGACTGTTCAACTGCCTCCCAGCACACATAAGGGGGATTACCAACAGACCCCTGGCAGTCTTCAAGCTGGCACTGGACAAGCACCTAAAGTCGGTTCCTGACCAGCCGGGCTGTGGCTCGTACGTTGGTTTGCGTGCAGCCAGCAGCAACAGCTTGGTTGATCAGGCTGTGATCTACCAGGAGGCCTGGTCACAGACCGGGCCGCGGGGGCGTTGACCCCCGGAACTGTCTCCAGGTAAACTCAAGGTAAACTCCAGGTGATCGTGACTTTTGTGTGAATGGGTGGTTCTTAGATTTTTTGGGTACATGATATGTTATAGTTAGTGATGATTGTGAGCTCATGTCATGAGTGTATGAGTTAGTTGTTTGTATATGTGTGTTGTCTTGAGAATGAGTGTTTGAAATGTAATTTTAATTAATGAAATGTGTGAAAGTGATTGAGAATGTACTTTGGTGGGCGGCTTAGAGATTATAAATGTTATTTGGGTGTATTCAAAATGTTATTTTGGTAGTATTCAAACGGCAGTTTAGGGGTATTCAAAGATGTTTGAGAGTGTTTTGAGGGATGTTCATATGATGTATGAGAATGTTTTGATATTGTCCATGTGATGTATGAGAGTGAACCAGTGGTGTTTAAATGATGTATGAGAGTGATTTGGTAGGTTTTCCATATATCCAAGAGTAAGTGGTCAGTGCCATGTATACAAGAGTAAGTGAGCAGTGCCATATATACAAGAGTAAGTGAGCAGTGCCATATATACAAGAGTAAGTGGGCAGTGCCATATATACAAGAGTAAGTGGGCAGTGCCATATATACAAAGAGTAAGTGGACAGTGCCATATATACAAGAGTAAGTGGACAGTGCCATATATACAAGAGTAAGTGGGCAGAGCCATATATACAAGAGTAAGTGGACAGTGCCATATATACAAGAGTAAGTGAGCAGTGCCATATATACAAGAGTAAGTGAGCAGTGCCATATATACAAGAGTAAGTGGACAGTGCCATATATACAAGAGTAAGTGGACAGTGCCATATATACAAGAGTAAGTGAGCAGTGCCATATATACAAGAGTAAGTGGACAGTGCCATATATACAAGAGTAAGTGGACAGTGCTATATATACAAGAGTAAGTGGACAGTGCCATATATACTAGAGTAAGTGGACAGTGCCATATATACAAGAGTAAGTGGACAGTGCCATATAAACAAGAGTAAGTGAGCAGTGCCATATATACAAGAGTAAGTGGACAGTGCCATATATACAAGAGTAAGTGAGCAGTGCCATATATACAAGAGTAAGTGGACAGTGCCATATATGCAAGAGTAAGTGGATAGTGCCATATATACAAGAGTAAGTGGACAGTGCCATATATACAAGAGTAAGTGGGCAGTGCCATATATACAAGAGTAAGTGAGCAGTGCCATATATACAAGAGTGAGCAGTGCCATATATACAAGAGTAAGTGAGCAGTGCCATATATACAAGAGTAAGTGAGCAGTGCCATAAATACAAGAGTAAGTGGACAGTGCCATATATACAAGAGTAAGTGGGCAGTGCCATATATACAAGAGTAAGTGAGCAGTGCCATATATCCAAGAGTAAGTGGACAGTGCCATATATACAAGAGTAAGTGGACAGTGCCATATATACAAGAGTAAGTGAGCACTGCCATATATACAAGAGTAAGTGAGCAGTGCCATATATACAAGAGTAAGTGGACAGTGCCATATATACAAGAGTAAGTGGACAGTGCCATATATACAAGAGTAAGTGGACAGTGCCATATATACAAGAGTTAGTGGGCAGTCCCATGTATACAAGAGTAAGTGGACAGTGCCATATATACAAGAGTAAGTGGGCAGTGCCATATATACAAGAGTAAATGGGCAGTGCCATATATACAAAAGTAAGTGGGCAGTGCCATATATACAAGAGTAAGTGGGCAGTGCCATATATACAAGAGTAAGTGGGCAGTGCCATATATACAAGAGTAAGTGGGCAGTGCCATATATACAAGAGTAAGTGGACAGTGCCATATATACAAGAGTAAGTGGACAGTGCCATATATACAAGAGTAAGTGGACAGTGCCATATATACAAGAGTAAGTGGACAGTGCCATATATACAAGAGTAAGTGGGCATTGCCATATATACAAGAGTAAGTTGGCAGTGCCATATATACAAGAGTAAGTGGGCAGTACCATATATACAAGATTAAGTGGGCAGTGCCATATATACAAGAATAAGTTGGCAGTGCCATATATGCAAGAGTAAGTTGGCAGTGCCATATATACAAGAGTAAGTGGGCAGTGCCATATTTACAAGAGTAAGTGGGCAGTGCCATATATACAAGAGTAAGTGGGCAGTGCCATATATACAAGAGTAAGTTCGCAGTGCCATATATACAAGAGTAAGTGGGCAGTGCCATATATACAAGAGTAAGTTGGCAGTGCCATATATACAAGAGTAAGTGAGCAGTGCAATATATACAAGAGTAAGTGGACAGTGCCATATATACAGGAGTAAGTGGACAGTGCTATATATAAAAGAGTAAGTGAGCAGTGTCATATATACAAGAGTAAGTGGACAGTGCCATATATACAAGAGTAAGTGGGCAGTCCCATATATACAAGAGTAAGTGGACAGTGCCATATATACAAGAGTAAGTGGGCTGTGCCATATATACAAGAGTAAGTGGACAGTGCCATATATACAAGAGTAAGTGAGCAGTGCCATATATACAAGAGTAAGTGGACAGTACCATATATACAAGAGTAAGTGGACAGTGCCATATATACAAGAGTAAGTTCACAGTGCCATACATACAAGAGTAAGTGGAAAGTGCCATATATACAAGAGTAAGTGGACAGTGTCATATATACAAGAGTAAGTGGACAGTGCCATATATACAAGAGTAAGTGGACAGTGCCATATATACAAGAGTAAGTGAGCAGTGCCATATATACAAGAGTAAGTGGACAATGCCATATATACAAGAGTAAGTGGACAGTGCCATATATACAAGAGTTAGTGGGCAGTGCCATGTATACAAGAGTAAGTGGACAGTGCCATATATACAAGAGTAAGTGGGCAGTTCCATATATACAAGAGTAAGTGGGCAGTGCCATATATACAAGAGTAAGTGGGCAGTGCCATATATACAAGAGTAAGTGGGCAGTGCCATATATACAAGAGTAAGTGGGCAGTGCCATATATACAAGAGTAAGTGGGCAGTGCCATATATACAAGAGTAAGTGGACAGTGCCATATATACAAAAGTGGACAGTGCCATATATACAAGAGTAAGTGGACAGTGCCATATATAGAAGAGTAAGTGGACAGTGCCATATATACAAGAGTAAGTGGGCAGTGCCATATATACAAGAGTAAGTGGGCAGTGCCATATATACAAGAGTAAGTTGGCAGTGCCATATATACAAGAGTAAGTGGGCAGTGCAATATATACAAGAGTAAGTTGGCAGTGCCATATATAAAAGAGTAAGTTGGCAGTGCCATATATACAAGAGTAAGTGGACAGTGCCATATATACAAGAGTAAGTGGGCAGTGCCATATATACAAGAGTAAGTGGGCAGTGCCATATATACAAGAGTAAGTGGACAGTGCCATATATACAAGAGTAAGTGAGCAGTGTCATATATACAAGAGTAAGTGGACAGTGCCATATATACAAGAGTAAGTGAGCAGTGCCATATATACAAGAGTAAGTTGGCATTGCCATATATACAAGAGTAAGTTGACAGTGTCATATATGCAAGAGTAAGTGGACAGTGCCATATATACAAGAGTAAGTGGACAGTGCCATATATACAAGAGTAAGTGGACAGTGCCATATATACAAGAGTAAGTGGGCAGTGCCATATATACAAGAGTAAGTGGACAGTGCCATATATACAAGAGTAAGTGAGCAGTGCCATATATAGAAGAGTAAGTGGACAGTGCCATATATACAAGAGTAAGTGGACAATGCCATATATACAAGAGTTAGTGGGCAGTGCCATGTATACAAGAGTAAGTGGACAGTGCCATATATACAAGAGTAAGTGGGCAGTGCCATATATACAAGAGCAAGTGAGCAGTGCCATATATACAAGAGTAAGTGGGCAGTGCCATATATACAAGAGTAAGTGGGCAGTGCCATATATACAAGAGTAAGTGGGCAGTGCCATATATACAAGAGTAAGTGGGCAGTGCCATATATACAAGAGTAAGTGGACAGTGCCATATATACAAGAGTAAGTGGACAGTGCCATATATACAAGAGTAAGTGGACAGTGCCATATATACAAGAGTAAGTGGACAGTGCCATATATACAAGAGTAAGTGGGCAGTGCCATATATACAAGAGTAAGTGGGCATTGCCATATATACAAGAGTAAGTTGGCAGTGCCATATATACAAGAGTAAGTTGGCAGTACCATATATACAAGAGTAAGTGGGCAGTGCCATATATACAAGAGTAAGTTGGCATTGCCATATATACAAGAGTAAGTTGGCAGTGCCATATATACAAGAGTAAGTGGGCAGTGCCATATATACAAGAGTAAGTGGGCAGTGCCATATATACAAGAGTAAGTTGGCAGTGCCATATATACAAGAGTAAGTTGGCAGTGCCATATATACAAGAGTAAGTGGGCAGTGCCATATATACAAGAGAAAGTTGGCAGTGCCATATATACAAGAGTAAGTGAGCAGAGCAATATATACAAGAGTAAGTTTACAGTGCCATATATACAAGAGTAAGTGGGCAGTGCCATATATACAAGAGTAAGTGTACAGTGCCATATATACAGGAGTAAGTGCGCTGTGCCATATATACAAGAGTAAGTGAGCAGTGCCATATATACAAGAGTAAGTGAGCAGTGCCATATATACAAGAGTAAGTGGACAGTGCCATATATACAAGAGTAAGTGGACAGTGCCATATATACAAGAGTAAGTGGACAGAGCCATATATACAAGAGTAAGTGGGCTGTGCCATATATACAAGAGTAAGTGGACAGTGCCATATATACAAGAGTAAGTGAGCAGTGCCATATATACAAGAGTAAGTGGACAGTGACATATATACAAGAGTAAGTGGACAGTGCCATATATACAAGAGTAAGTGGATAGTGCCATATATACAAGAGTAAGTGGACAGTGCCATATATTCAAGAGTAAGTGGACAGTGCCATATATACAAGAGTAAGTGGGCAGTTTCATATATACAAGAGTAAGTGGGCAGTGCCATATATACAAGAGTAAGTGGGCAGTGCCATATATATAAGAGTAAGTAGGCAGTGCCATATATACAAGAGTAAGTGGACAGTGCCATATATACAAGAGTAAGTGAGCAGTGCCATATATACAAGAGTAAGTGAGCAGTGCCATATATACAAGAGTAAGTGGACAGTGCCATATATACAAGAGTAAGTGGACAGTGCCATATATACAAGAGTAAGTGAGCAGTGCCATATATACAAGAGTAAGTGGACAGTGCCATATATACAAGAGTAAGTGGACAGTGCTATATATACAAGAGTAAGTGGACAGTGCCATATATACAAGAGTAAGTGGACAGTGCCATATATACAAGAGTAAGTGGACAGTGCCATATAAACAAGAGTAAGTGAGCAGTGCCATATATACAAGAGTAAGTGGACAGTGCCATATATACAAGAGTAAGTGAGCAGTGCCATATATACAAGAGTAAGTGGACAGTGCCATATATGCAAGAGTAAGTGGATAGTGCCATATATACAAGAGTAAGTGGACAGTGCCATATATACAAGAGTAAGTGGGCAGTGCCATATATACAAGAGTAAGTGAGCAGTGCCATATATACAAGAGTGAGCAGTGCCATATATACAAGAGTAAGTGAGCAGTGCCATATATACAAGAGTAAGTGAGCAGTGCCATAAATACAAGAGTAAGTGGACAGTGCCATATATACAAGAGTAAGTGGGCAGTGCCATATATACAAGAGTAAGTGAGCAGTGCCATATATCCAAGAGTAAGTGGACAGTGCCATATATACAAGAGTAAGTGGACAGTGCCATATATACAAGAGTAAGTGAGCACTGCCATATATACAAGAGTAAGTGAGCAGTGCCATATATACAAGAGTAAGTGGACAGTGCCATATATACAAGAGTAAGTGGACAGTGCCATATATACAAGAGTAAGTGGACAGTGCCATATATACAAGAGTTAGTGGGCAGTCCCATGTATACAAGAGTAAGTGGACAGTGCCATATATACAAGAGTAAGTGGGCAGTGCCATATATACAAGAGTAAATGGGCAGTGCCATATATACAAAAGTAAGTGGGCAGTGCCATATATACAAGAGTAAGTGGGCAGTGCCATATATACAAGAGTAAGTGGGCAGTGCCATATATACAAGAGTAAGTGGGAAGTGCCATATATACAAGAGTAAGTGGACAGTGCCATATATACAAGAGTAAGTGGACAGTGCCATATATACAATAGTAAGTGGACAGTGCCATATATACAAGAGTAAGTGGACAGTGCCATATATACAAGAGTAAGTGGGCAGTGCCATATATACAAGAGTAAGTGGGCATTGCCATATATACAAGAGTAAGTTGGCAGTGCCATATATACAAGAGTAAGTGGGCAGTACCATATATACAAGATTAAGTGGGCAGTGCCATATATACAAGAATAAGTTGGCAGTGCCATATATGCAAGAGTAAGTTGGCAGTGCCATATATACAAGAGTAAGTGGGCAGTGCCATATTTACAAGAGTAAGTGGGCAGTGCCATATATACAAGAGTAAGTGGGCAGTGCCATATATACAAGAGTAAGTTGGCAGTGCCATATATACAAGAGTAAGTGGGCAGTGCCATATATACAAGAGTAAGTTGGCAGTGCCATATATACAAGAGTAAGTGAGCAGTGCAATATATACAAGAGTAAGTGGACAGTGCCATATATACAGGAGTAAGTGGACAGTGCTATATATAAAAGAGTAAGTGAGCAGTGTCATATATACAAGAGTAAGTGGACAGTGCCATATATACAAGAGTAAGTGGGCAGTCCCATATATACAAGAGTAAGTGGACAGTGCCATATATACAAGAGTAAGAGGGCTGTGACATATATACAAGAGTAAGTGAGCAGTGCCATATATACAAGAGTAAGTGAGCAGTGCCATATATACAAGAGTAAGTGGACAATGCCATATATAAAAGAGTAAGTGGACAGTGCCATATATACAAGAGTAAGTGGACAGTGCCATATATACAAGAGTAAGTGGGCTGTGCCATATATACAAGAGTAAGTGGACAGTGCCATATATACAAGAGTAAGTGAGCAGTGCCATATATACAAGAGTAAGTGGACAGTACCATATATACAAGAGTAAGTGGACAGTGCCATATATACAAGAGTAAGTGCACAGTGCCATACATACAAGAGTAAGTGGAAAGTGCCATATATACAAGAGTAAGTGGACAGTGTCATATATACAAGAGTAAGTGGACAGTGCCATATATACAAGAGTAAGTGGACAGTGCCATATATACAAGAGTAAGTGAGCAGTGCCATATATACAAGAGTAAGTGGACAATGCCATATATACAAGAGTAAGTGGACAGTGCCATATATACAAGAGTTAGTGGGCAGTGCCATGTATACAAGAGTAAGTGGACAGTGCCATATATACAAGAGTAAGTGGGCAGTTCCATATATACAAGAGTAAGTGAGCAGTGCCATATATACAAGAGTAAGTGGGCAGTGCCATATATACAAGAGTAAGTGGGCAGTGCCATATATACAAGAGTAAGTGGGCAGTGCCATATATACAAGAGTAAGTGGGCAGTGCCATATATACAAGAGTAAGTGGACAGTGCCATATATACAAAAGTGGACAGTGCCATATATACAAGAGTAAGTGGACAGTGCCATATATACAAGAGTAAGTGGACAGTGCCATATATACAAGAGTAAGTGGGCAGTGCCATATATACAAGAGTAAGTGGGCAGTGCCATATATACAAGAGTAAGTTGGCAGTGCCATATATACAAGAGTAAGTGGGCAGTGCAATATATACAAGAGTAAGTTGGCAGTGCCATATATAAAAGAGTAAGTTGGCAGTGCCATATATACAAGAGTAAGTGGACAGTGCCATATATACAAGAGTAAGTGGGCAGTGCCATATATACAAGAGTAAGTGGGCAGTGCCATATATACAAGAGTAAGTGGACAGTGCCATATATACAAGAGTAAGTGAGCAGTGTCATATATACAAGAGTAAGTGGACAGTGCCATATATACAAGAGTAAGTGAGCAGTGCCATATATACAAGAGTAAGTTGGCATTGCCATATATACAAGAGTAAGTTGACAGTGTCATATATGCAAGAGTAAGTGGACAGTGCCATATATACAAGAGTATGTGGACAGTGCCATATATACAAGAGTAAGTGGACAGTGCCATATATACAAGAGTAAGTGGGCAGTGCCATATATACAAGAGTAAGTTTACAGTGCCATATATACAAGAGTAAGTGAGCAGTGCCATATATAGAAGAGTAAGTGGACAGTGCCATATATACAAGAGTAAGTGGACAATGCCATATATACAAGAGTTAGTGGGCAGTGCCATGTATACAAGAGTAAGTGGACAGTGCCATATATACAAGAGTAAGTGGGCAGTGCCATATATACAAGAGCAAGTGAGCAGTGCCATATATACAAGAGTAAGTGGGCAGTGCCATATATACAAGAGTAAGTGGGCAGTGCCATATATACAAGAGTAAGTGGGCAGTGCCATATATACAAGAGTAAGTGGGCAGTGCCATATATACAAGAGTAAGTGGACAGTGCCATATATACAAGAGTAAGTGGACAGTGCCATATATACAAGAGTAAGTGGACAGTGCCATATATACAAGAGTAAGTGGACAGTGCCATATATACAAGAGTAAGTGGGCAGTGCCATATATACAAGAGTAAGTGGGCATTGCCATATATACAAGAGTAAGTTGGCAGTGCCATATATACAAGAGTAAGTTGGCAGTACCATATATACAAGAGTAAGTGGGCAGTGCCATATATACAAGAGTAAGTTGGCATTGCCATATATACAAGAGTAAGTTGGCAGTGCCATATATACAAGAGTAAGTGGGCAGTGCCATATATACAAGAGTAAGTGGGCAGTGCCATATATACAAGAGTAAGTTGGCAGTGCCATATATACAAGAGTAAGTTGGCAGTGCCATATATACAAGAGTAAGTGGGCAGTGCCATATATACAAGAGAAAGTTGGCAGTGCCATATATACAAGAGTAAGTGAGCAGAGCAATATATACAAGAGTAAGTTTACAGTGCCATATATACAAGAGTAAGTGGGCAGTGCCATATATACAAGAGTAAGTGTACAGTGCCATATATACAGGAGTAAGTGCGCTTTGCCATATATACAAGAGTAAGTGAGCAGTGCCATATATACAAGAGTAAGTGAGCAGTGCCATATATACAAGAGTAAGTGGACAGTGCCATATATACAAGAGTAAGTGGACAGTGCCATATATACAAGAGTAAGTGGACAGTGCCATATATACAAGAGTAAGTGGGCTGTGCCATATATACAAGAGTAAGTGGACAGTGCCATATATACAAGAGTAAGTGAGCAGTGCCATATATACAAGAGTAAGTGGACAGTGCCATATATACAAGAGTAAGTGGACAGTGCCATATATACAAGAGTAAGTGGACAGTGCCATATATACAAGAGTAAGTGGACAGTGCCATATATTCAAGAGTAAGTGGACAGTGCCATATATACAAGAGTAAGTGGGCAGTGCCATATATACAAGAGTAAGTGGGCAGTGCCATACATACAAGAGTAAGTGGGCAGTGCCATATATACAAGAGTAAGTTGGCAGTGCCATATATACAAGAGTAAGTGGGCAGTGTCATATATACAAGAGTAAGTGGGCAGTGCCATATATATAAGAGTAAGTAGGCAGTGCCATATATACAAGAGTAAGTGGACAGTGCCATATATACAAAAGTGGACAGTGCCATATATACAAGAGTAAGTGGACAGTGCCATATATACAAGAGTAAGTGGACAGTGCCATATATACAAGAGTAAGTGGGCAGTGCCATACATACAAGAGTAAGTGGGCAGTGCCATATATACAAGAGTAAGTTGGCAGTGCCATATATACAAGAGTAAGTGGGCAGTGCCATATATACAAGAGTAAGGTGGCAGTGCCATATATACAAGAGTAAGTTGGCAGTGCCATATATACAAGAGTAAGTGGGCAGTGCCATATATACAAGAGTAAGTGGGCAGTGCCTTATATACAAGAGTATGTGGGCAGTGCCATATATACAAGAGTAAGTGGACTGTGCCATATATACAAGAGTAAGTGAGCAGTGCCATATATACAAGAGTAAGTGGACAGTGCCATATATACAAGAGTAAGTGAGCAGTGCCATATATACAAAAGTAAGTTGGCAATGCCATATATACAAGAGTAAGTTAACAGTGCCATATATACAAGAGTAAGTGCACAGTGCCATATATACAAGAGTAAGTGGACAGTGCCATATATACAAGAGTAAGTGGACAGTGCTATATATACAAGAGTAAGTGGACAGTGCCATATATACAAGAGTAACTGGACAGTGCCATATATACAAGAGTAAGTGGACAGTGCCATTTATACAAGAGTAAGTGGGCAGTTCCATATCTACAAGAGTAAGTGGGCAGTGCCATATATACAAGAGTAAGTTGGCAGTGCCATATATACAAGAGTAAGTTGGCAGTGCCATATATACAAGAGTAAATGGGCAGTGCCATATATACAAGAGTAAGTGTACAGTGCCATATATACAAGAGTAAGTTGGCTGTGCCATATATACAAGAGTAAGTGGACAGTGCCATATATACAAGAGTAAGTGGACAGTGCCATATATACAAGAGTAAGTGGGCTGTGCCATATATACAAGAGTAAGTGGGCTGTGCCATATATACAAGAGTAAGTGGACAGTGCCATATATACAAGAGTAAGTGAGCAGTGCCATATATACAAGAGTAAGTTGACAGTGCCATATATACAAGAGTAAGTGGACAGTGCCATATATACAAGAGTAAGTGGACAGTTCCATATATACAAGAGTAAGTGGACAGTGCCATATATACAAGAGTAAGTGGACAGTGCCATATATACAAGAGTAAGTGGGCAGTTTCATATATACAAGAGTAAATGGGCAGTGCCATATATACAAGAGTAAGTGAGGAGTGCCCTATATACAAGAGTAAGTGGACAGTGCCATATATACAAGAGTAAGTGGACAGTGCCATATATACAAGAGTAAGTGCGCTGTGCCATATATACAAGAGTAAGTGGGCTGTGCCATATATACAAGAGTAAGTGGACAGTGCCATATATACAAGAGTAAGTGAGCAGTGCCATATATACAAGAGTAAGTTGACAGTGCCATATATACAAGAGTAAGTGGACAGTGCCATATATACAAGAGTAAGTGGACAGTTCCATATATGCAAGAGTAAGTGGACAGTGCCATATATACAAGAGTAAGTGGACAGTGCCATATATACAAGAGTAAGTGGGCAGTTTCATATATACAAGAGTAAATGGGCAGTGCCATATATACAAGAGTAAGTGGGCAGTGCCATATATACAAGAGTAAGTTGGCAGTGCCATATATACAAGAGTAAGTTGGCAGTACCATATATACAAGAGTAAGTGGGCAGTGCCATATATACAAGAGTAAGTTGGCAGTGCCATATATACAAGAGTAAGTTGGCAGTACCATATATACAAGAGTAAGTGGGCAGTGCCATATATACAAGAGTAAGTTGGCAGTGCCATATATACAAGAGTAAGTTGGCAGTGCCATATATACAAGAGTAAGTGGGCAGTGCCATATATACAAGAATAAGTGGGCAGTGCAATATGTACAAGAGTAAGTTGGCAGTGCCATATATACAAGAGTAAGTTGGCAGTGCCATATATACAAGAGTAAGTGGGCAGTGCCATATATACAAGAGTAAGTTGGCAGTGCCATATATACAAGAGTAAGTGAGCAGTGCAATATATACAAGAGTAAGTGGAGAGTGCCATATATACAAGAGTAAGTGGACAGTGCCATATATACAAGAGTAAGTGGGGAGTGCCATATATACAAGAGTAAGTGGACAGTGCCATATGTACAAGAGTAAGTGGGCAGTGCCATACATACAACAGTAAGTGGACAGTGCCATATATACAAGAGTAAGTGGGCTGTACCATATATACAAGAGTAAGTGAGCAGTGCCACATATACAAGAGTAAGTGGGCTGTGCCATATGTGCAAGAATAAGTGGACAGTGCCATATAAACAGGAGTAACTGGCCTGTGCCATATATACAAGAATAAGTGGGCTGTGCCATATATGCAAGAATAAGTGGGCTGTGACATATATACAAGAATAAGTGGGCTGTGCCATATATACAGGAGTAAGTGGGCTGTGCCATATATGCAAGAATAAGTGGCCTGTGCCATATATACAAGAATAAGTGGGCTGTGCCCTATATACAGGAGTAAGTGGGCTGTGCCATATATACAAGAATAAGTGGGCTGTGCCCTATATACAGGAGTAAGTGGGCTGTGCCATATATACAAGAATAAGTGGCCTGTGCCATATATACAAGAATAAGTGGGCTGTGCCATATATACAGGAGTAAGTGGGCTGTGCCATATGTACAGGAGTAAGTGGGCTGTGCCATATGTACAAGAGTAAGTGGGCTGTGCCCTATATACAGGAGTAAGTGGGCTGTGCCATATATACAAGAGTAAGTGGGCTGTGCCCTATATAGAGGAGTAAGTGGGCTGTGCCATATATACAAGAATAAGTGGGCTGTGCCATATATACAAGAGTAAGTGGGCTGTGCCATATATACAAGAATAAGTGGGCTGTGCCATATATACAAGAATAAGTGGGCTGTGCCATATATACAAGAGTAAGTGGGCTGTGCCATATATACAGGAGTAAGTGGGCTGTGCCATATATACAAGAGTAAGTGGACAGTGCCATATATACAAGAATAAGTGGGCTGTCCCATATATACAAGAATAAGTGGGCTGTGCCATATATACAAGAATAAGTGGGCTGTGCCATATATACAAGAATAAGTGGGCTGTGCCATATATTTAAGAATAAGTGGGCTGTGCCATATATACAAGAATAAGTGGGCTGTGCCATATATACAAGAGTAAGTGGGCTGTGCCATATATACAGGACTAAGTGGGCTGTGCCATATATACAAGAGTAAGTGGACAGTGCCATATATACAAGAATAAGTGGGCTGTACCATATATACAAGAATAAGTGGGCTGTGCCATATATACAAGAATAAGTGGGCTGTGCCATATATAATATGCCATATATAATATTGTTGCAGTAATAACACCAGGAGGCAGCTCTGATGAAAACTCACACTCACACGAGCTTTTAAATCTCTGCACAAAATTCAATTTAAACCAGCAAATAATAGAGCCTACTAGACTGGAGAATACACTAGACCTCATATTCACTAAGAATGATGATCTGATAAGAAATGTCACCATATCAAAAACAATATACTCAGATCACAACATAATTGAGGTTCAGACATGTATGCGAGGAGCCCCAGACCGACAAAATGAGACTAGTCACGAGGGAGCATTCACCAAATTCAACTTCAATAACAAAAACATAAAGTGGGACCAAGTAAACCAAGTCCTAACCGATATAAGCTGGGAAGATATACTAAGCAACACAGACCCAAGCTTATGCCTAGAACATATTAACTCGGTGGCACTCGATGTATGCACAAGGCTTATTCCTCTAAGAAAAAGGAGGAGTAGATGTAAAATAGAAAGAGACAGGCGCTCCCTTTACAGGCGACGGAAAAGAATAACAGAGCGGCTAAAAGAGGTCAATATATCTGAAATGCGCAGGGAGACACTGGTCAGAGAAATAGCAAGCATCGAACTTAAGCTAAAAGAATCCTTTAGGAGTCAGGAATCGCGGGAAGAACTAAAAGCTATAAATGAAATCGAAAGAAACCCAAAGCATTTCTTCTCCTATGCCAAATCAAAATCGAGAACAACGCCCAGTATTGGGCCCCTACTTAAACAAGATGGGTCCTACACAGATGACAGCAAGGAAATGAGTGAGCTACTCAAGTCCCAATATGACTCAGTTTTTAGCAAGCCGCTAACCAGACTGAGAGTCGAAGATCAAAATGAATTTTTTTATGAGAGAGCCACAAAATTTGATTAACACAAGCCTATCCGATGTTATCCTGACGCAAAATGACTTCGAACAGGCGATAAATGACATGCCCATGCACTCTGCCCCAGGGCCAGACTCATGGAACTCTGTGTTCATCAAGAACTGCAAGAAGCCCCTATCACGAGCCTTTTCCATCCTATGGAGAGGGAGCATGGACACGGGGGTCGTCCCTCAGTTACTAAAAACAACAGACATAGCCCCACTCCACAAAGGGGGCAGTAAAGCAACAGCAAAGAACTACAGACCAATAGCACTAACATCCCATATCATAAAAATCTTTGAAAGGGTCCTAAGAAGCAAGATCACCACCCATCTAGAAACCCATCAGTTACACAACCCAGGGCAACATGGGTTTAGAACAGGTCGCTCCTGTCTGTCTCAACTACTGGATCACTACGACAAGGTCCTAAATGCACTAGAAGACAAAAAGAATGCAGATGTAATATATACAGACTTTGCAAAAGCCTTCGACAAGTGTGACCATGGCGTAATAGCGCACAAAATGCGCGCTAAAGGAATAACAGGAAAAGTCGGTCGATGGATCTATAATTTCCTCACTAACAGAACACAGAGAGTAGTCGTCAACAGAGTTAAGTCCGAGGCAGCTACGGTGAAAAGCTCTGTTCCACAAGGCACAGTACTAGCTCCCATCTTGTTCCTCATCCTCATATCCGACATAGACAAGGATGTCAGCCACAGCACCGTGTCTTCCTTTGCAGATGACACCCGAATCTGCATGACAGTGTCTTCCATTGCAGACACTGCAAGGCTCCAGGCGGACATCAACCAAATCTTTCAGTGGGCTGCAGAAAACAATATGAAGTTCAACGATGAGAAATTTCAATTACTCAGATATGGTAAACATGAGGAAATTAAATCTTCATCAGAGTACAAAACAAATTCTGGCCACGAAATAGAGCGAAACACCAACGTCAAAGACCTGGGAGTGATTATGTCGGAGGATCTCACCTTCAAGGACCATAACATTGTATCAATCGCATCTGCTAGAAAAATGACAGGATGGATAATGAGAACCTTCAAAACTAGGGAGGCCAAGCCCATGATGACACTCTTCAGGTCACTTGTTCTATCTAGGCTGGAATATTGCTGCACTCTTACAGCACCTTTCAAGGCAGGTGAAATTGCCGACCTAGAAAATGTACAGAGAACTTTCACGGCGCGCATAACGGAGATAAAACACCTCAATTACTGGGAGCGCTTGAGGTTTCTAAACCTGTATTCCCTGGAACGCAGGAGAGAGAGATACATGATTATATACACCTGGAAAATCCTAGAGGGACTAGTACCGAACTTGCACACGAAAATCACTCACTACGAAAGCAAAAGACTTGGCAGACGATGCACCATCCCCCCAATGAAAAGCAGGGGTGTCACTAGCACGTTAAGAGACCATACAATAAGTGTCAGGGGCCCGAGACTGTTCAACTGCCTCCCAGCACACATAAGGGGGATTACCAACAGACATCTGGCAGTCTTCAAGCTGGCACTGGACAAGCACCTAAAGTCAGTTCCTGATCAGCCGGGCTGTGGCTCGTACGTTGGTTTGCGTGCAGCCAGCAGCAACAGCCTGGTTGATCAGGCGCTGATCCACCAGGAGGCCTGGTCACAGACCGGGCCGCGGGGGCGTTGACCCCCGAAACTCTCTCCAGGTAAACTCCAGGTATAAGTGGGCTGTGCCATATATACAAGAATAAGTGGGCTGTGCCATATATACAAGAATAAGTGGGCTGTGCCATATATACAAGAATAAGTGGGCTGTGCCATATATACAAGAATAAGTGGGCTGTGCCATATATACAAGAATAAGTGGGCTGTGCCATATATACAACAGTAAGTGGGCTGTGCCATATAGTTTTTGTTGTGCTAATGAGAATAAACCTAACATGTAATATGTAATGTAACTCAATATAGCTTAATAAAAACTAGCGTAAACTTACCTAACTTGGAATACCTTAATAAGAAATTTATTTGCAACTTGCAATTTGTGGTCACAGTGGTGCCTATGCTGACCTTCCTATGGTGTAGAAATATACCTAGTTGGACGAATCTTATTGTGGCTAGCTGGTCCAGTGGCTAACGCGGGTTCAAGTCCCGCCCGTGGTATGGTTTGTTTGCAATCGTGTCGTTACGATTTCGTGAGTTATGCCAAATTATCTTGAAAAAAAAATTAATTTCCATGCATTACAGTCACAAGAAATTATTTTGAACGATTATAATTTTAACTGAACACGTATGTTTATGTTGGTTATCCTAGGTAATTTACACACGTTACTAGTTATGATACATGTATTTATGTATACCTGTAATTAAAGAACTTACTTCCTATAATTAATATTGTTGGGAGTTTAGACTGAGAAAAATTAAGAAGGTCACCTACTGTCTAGAAACTGTCGGTAGTTGAAGACTCTCACACTGTCGGCAGTGAAGCCTCTCACACTGTCGGCAGTGAAGCCTCTCACACTGTCGGCAGTGAAGCCTCTCACACTACTGGCTTCACTCACTGTTCTTCAGGTTACAAGTACATGCATCATGTAATCTTATCAGCGCTGTGGAAAAGATAAGATTTTCGTGTTTTAAACCCTGAGGTAAACTACCCAGAATAACTCAAGCCTGAGTAGTCAGTTACCGTTAGTCTTATTTCCACTGATAATGATGATGATGATGATAATAATAATTTATTCTCGATTGCTAGCGCACTCAGCTCACACACTGATGTGGGGAGTTGATCCCTGGTATGGGTGGCAACATTGTGAGGTGTTTCCTTAACACTTGCTGACCATGTTCACCTGTCACCTGGGTGTTAGTCGACTGGTGTGAGTCGCTAAATTAACCTAATTTGCGGGAAATGCTCAGCATAACAAGCGGCTTTTTATACAGTAGTGTCACTGATGTTAACTACGACTGTATACCTTGTACATGTACTTGTAGATATATAGATTATTATTATTATTATTATTATTATTATTATTATTATTATTATTATTATTATTATTATCATTATTATTATTATTATCATTATTATTATTATTATTATTATTATTATTATTATTATTATTATTATTATTATGATTATTATTATTATTATTATTATTATTATTATTATTATTATTATTATGAACAAGACTTATTAAAAAAATCCTTCCCAATAGACTAAGTGATACAGATATGATAAAGTTTTATGTCTAATGTTAAATTAAACAGTTTAGCTCGTTCCACAAATTTTACTGTTGAGTTTGATCAAAATAAATCATTGCCTCTTCTAGATGTATTAATTATTAAAGGGAAGAATAACTTCAAATTTAAAATTTACAGAAAACAAACAAACAAAAAAAAAACTGTTCGTATGTACACTTTCATTTATCACATCATGATAAACTTTGTGTGTTCTCATTAATGTTTTTTAATGTATTTGTAACCCAGAGTTGACAGATGATGAATATTTGTAACCCAGAGTTGACAGATGATGAATATTTGTAACCCAGAGTTGACAGATGATGAATATTTGTAACCCAGAGTTGACAGATGATGAATATTTGTAACCCAGAGTTGACAGGTGATGAATATTTGTAACCCAGAGTTGACAGGTGATGAATATTTGTAACCCAGAGTTGACAGATGATGAATATTTGTAACCCAGATTTGACAGATGATGAATATTTGTAACCCAGAGTTGACAGATGATGAATATTTGTAACCCAGAGTTGACAGATGATGAATATTTGTAACCCAGAGTTCACAGATGATGAATATTTGTAACCCAGTGTTCACAGATGATGAATATTTGTAACCCAGAGTTGACAGATGATGAATATTTGTAACCCAGAGTTGACAGATGATGAATATTTGTAACCCAGTGTTCACAGATGATGAATATTTGTAACCCAGAGTTGACAGATGATGAATATTTGTAACCCAGTGTTCACAGATGATGAATATTTGTAACCCAGAGTTGACAGATGATGAATATTTCTAACCCAGAGTTGACAGATGATGAATATTTTTAACCCAGTGTTCACAGATGATGAATATTTGTAACCCAGAGTTGACAGATGATGAATATTTGTAACCCAGTGTTCACAGATGATGAATATTTGTAACCCAGAGTTGACAGATGATGAATATTTGTAACCCAGAGTTGACAGATGATGAATATTTGTAACCCAGAGTTCACAGATGATGAATATTTGTAACCCAGTGTTCACAGATGATGAATATTTGTAACCCAGAGTTGACAGATGATGAATATTTGTAACCCAGAGTTGACAGATGATGAATCTTGAAGATTTATGAATAATTGACAAATCTTTTATAATTTTATAATTAAAAAAGAACAGGTGTGTGGAAAATAGTGTACATATTTTCCAGAAATACAGTAGTTATATGTAAATAGATGGCCATACTGTATATAAATAAAAATTATGTTATAAAAAATGGGAAACTGCGCCTGCACAGAAGAGACTCGCCATTGTTGTTTGAATTGGACACTAACGTTAGTGAATAATGGGAAGAATTTTTTCGTGCTCTATAGGTTAAAATTGGGCTGACACCTCTCAAATAGGAGGCGAAATTGTTGGATGTGCATTCATGCATAACTTGAGATATCAGGCGACTGGACAAGACAGCTCCAGGAACCTCAGATAAGTCTGTTATGTTTAACTCTGGCCAGTTGTTATTTTCATAGACAGACAGTGAGGTTTTCTGAGTATGATACACATTAATCTCCAGTCAAATTGGTGAGTGATAATAAGATATATTCTCCTTCTGTTATGTAAATTGTATATAGATAATCAATTATTAATTTTAATATACAGTCCACAAATTTATATATTTACCAGAATTCCTGGTGATACATATTTCATTTGTAATTAATAGGTCTAGAGCAACTTGTGGATATGACAGTCGTAGGTATCGAAGGGGCATATTTTTGCGACCTAGGTGTCCCAAATTCCTACTTGTCTATGTAACTTTGATAAATAATAATTATCTTTGTTATCATTTACTGTTATGTACATAATTAGTTACATTCAGATGAATGCAACTTTCCACATTTAATTTGCCCGTTGGTCCTTCTTGAACCGGAGGTAATTAGTGAAGTCATTAATTAGTTAATTATTTAATTATATGTGAAATGACAGAAGAAGGTGGATGTTAAGTTCACAAATTTACTTAATGTATAGTGGATTATAATTATTACAATATTAATTTGGATAAGTCAAGTGTGGCTAAAGATTATATTAATGTGTATAATATTAATTTTGCTATGCCAAATTCTGGCAAGGATTTATATTAATTTGTAAAATATTAATTTTGATAAACCAAGTCTGGCTAAAGGCTTATATTAATGTACATTTAAAATTTATATTATAATTTTCTTACATGTAATTGCAAAGCTCAAGTGTAGCTAGGATTTATTCAAAGGTAAGTTATACTATTTACTTATATAAAGTGCATAATTTAGTACATAATCAGTGTTATTAATTAAGTTGAATTTAATACATTGCATCATGGCTGAAAATGAGGAAATTAATGTAGAAGACAAACATATGGAATATAGAGCAAAGAAAGCATCACTGCAAGCTAGAAAGGGTCATGTAACCAAGGCATATAATAAATGATTGGAATTAATGAATCAAGAAACTGTGTATACTGATGATTTAAAATTGTATTTAGATGCTTTGGGGAATAGATATGATTCATACAAATTATATTACAACAAATATGAAGGAGATTTATTAGTAAATTGTGTAGATGAGACTGAAGTAGATCTTATGATTAATCAGTATTATGAATTAGAGGAAAAGATTCTTTCTTGTAAAAGTCAGGCCTTGAATAAATTAAAATGTGTAAACCAGGCAGTTAATCAGTCTGCTCCAACAAATAATATGTCTTTGCCAAAACTCCCAGAATTATGTTTACCTGTATTTAATCCAGGAGAAAATTGGGAGGAGTTTTGGTCAATTTTTAAAGCAGCTGTGCATGATAGGAGTAATCTAGCCTGTGTAACTAAATTATTTTACCTCAAAGGGCAGGTAAGAGGAGATGCTCACATACTGATACAAGGCTTTCCCAATGTAGATGACTCTTACAAGGAAGCAGTTGTCTTGCTGAAAGTCACTTAGGTAATATAGAACAAAGTAGGTTGGATCTAGAGAATATCATTGTTAATTTAAAATTTCCAGATCACACTTACAAAGGTTTACAGCAGTTTAGAGTTAAACTGGAGATTTTTTAGATTTTGCCACCGAAGTGGCTAGTTTATTGTGCACCCCATATCCATCCTGTGGACGGTAGCACGAGAGCATATGGATACACAAAAGGCCTAGGAACTAGGCCCCAAAGGGTTAACAGGAATACATATGGATTTATATCTACATATCTATAGTTCACTTATCTGTTACAAGCAAATTTAGGAAATTTGCTTAGTATATCTGGTATCTTATTTTCATTAATAAGATATCTTGACATGTCACATAGGTTATCATACTGTCTGTCTCTGTATTCCTCAATAAGTGGACAATTAAGCACATAGTGTTCAAGAGAGTGACCATATGCCTGATCACATAATTTACATTTAGTTTGATTATCATCTGTGTGTCTCCCAAACTGCCAGAAGTACTTGTAACGAAGCCTAAGCCTGGCCACTACAACATCAGTCAGTCTGTTCACATTGCAAGTTGCTCCATAAACATACTTATCTACGTTCATATTATCATAGTGGGTTATAGATCTACTCAGGCTTCTAACTGCATTCCTATAACAATCATTTTCATTATTTACTTCTCTCCTAATATTATTCCTAATGCTAGACACAGTTATACCAAAGTTATATTCTACATTCTCCTTCTGGATACTCTTCTTGGCTAACATATCAACTTTATCATGAAGGAGTAATCCAATGTGTGATGGGATCCATAGCAATTGTACATTAATTCCTTTGTCCCTAATTTTTGAGTATCTATACCTGGCTTCCCCAATGAGCATGTTGTTGGAGTCATTATATGAGCCAAGAGCCTTCAATGATGACATAGAATCAGTAATGATGATAGAGTCAAGCTCAGTGTCATAGGTTAGCTTTAGCGCCATTAGGATTGCAAACAATTCAGTTTGCAGTGTAGACGCCCAGTTGTTAATTCTTATGCCTAACTCAACAAATTTATTATCGTTCTTAACTAGGGAGGTGGCAACAAGAGCAGATGCAGCCCTGCCAGAAGACTCCTGTTTAGATCCATCAGTGTATATAACTTGTGATAACTTGTTACTACCAGCTAGGTGAGAAATTTCTTCTTGAGCAGTTGCTCTAACAAGAGATTTAAGGAAGGGATTACTAGCAATGAGCTTCTTGGGAGGGACTTGTAGGTATGTGATATTAAATGAACACATCTTCCATGGAGGGGTGAAATGCTCTTGTTGTCTGCAGTGATACAGTTCATGCAGGTTATAAAACTTAATGCAATTGCACGTTTTCACAATCCATTTAGATCTGTGTGTATTTACCTCTAAACACTTGGTAAGATTCACTGTGACAGTGTCTGGTTCGTTTCTCAACATTCTAATACCGAGTACAGTGTTAATTTCAACAATCCTATCACTGATACTAGAAATACCAAGCTTCTTCCTCATGTTAAGAACTTTTGTAGATCTGGGACAGCCAAGAATAATCCTGAGAGCTTCATTTTGCATTAACTCCAAGGGTCGGAGAGAACTTTCTCTAGCTAATATCAACATGGGAGCAGCATAATCAATTAAGGACCTAATATAGGCTATGTACATCATTCTCACGATTCTCACATTTGCACCGTAGTTGGGATTGTAGCCAGCAACAGCTTTGAGAGCATTTAGCCTAGCTTTACATTTCTTGTTTAGTTGTGGTATAGTGGATTTGTTAAAGGGTACATCTACACCAAGATATCTGTAAGTTTTAACGTAACGTGGGGGATGTCGTTTGCTTGTTAATATCTTAGTTTTAGAGGAAGATATTATGAGGCCTAGTCGATTACAAATTGCTTGAACTTCATTAAGAATGGTATTCATCTTCTTATGCCCTGTTGTATGGATCATGATATCATCAGCATAGCTTATAGCTATATATTTAGGTGAGGCAGGTAGAGCATTTAGGAGAGCATTAATCAGAATATTAAATAGCATGGGACTAAGAACTCCTCCCTGCGGTGTACCTAAAGACATTTCTTTAGAATCACTTCTGAAGCCTTGGTAAAGGACAGAGGATACTCTATTTGACAGGTATCCTATTATTCAGCAGAGTAAGCTACCACCAATATTCATTTTGGCTAGTTCATGTAGTATAACGGTTCTGTTCGCAATATCAAATGCAGATTTTAGATCAAGAAAAGTGGTAAAACTAGTAGAGGTGTGTGCAGTGAGAAAGGTGGAAATACAGTTCTGCACACTTTTACCTTTCATGAACCCATAGAGGTAGGGGGAAAGTTGATGTCTGATTCTGTAGTACAGTCTGTTAAGCATCATTCTTTCAAAAGTTTTGCAAAGACAACTAGTTAAGGAGATCGGCCTAAATGTATCAGGCTGTTGGGGCTTAGGGATAGGCACAATGAGACTATTGGTCCAGGAAGTAGGAAGAACGCCCTCAATGTAACTGAGATTATACAGTGCCAACAAAGGATTATCAGGCACGTGCCTTAGAGTTCTGAGAATATCATAGGTTATACCATCCTCTCCAGGAGCAGTTGATCGACCTTTGGTTAATGCATTATCTAATTCATACTCGGTAAAGAGACAATCACTCTCATCAATATTTTGGCTCATAAAATTAATCAGTTTCAACATTTCTTCAGAAGTACTCTCTAAATTTTTTCTAATATGAGATGGAAGGCTTTCATGCCTGGATGTTTTGGACCAGTCATTTATGAGGTCATTTGCTTTTTCAAGAGGAAAGGGATGAGCAACATTGCCAGTCTTTTTCCTGGTTATTTTATTTATACCTTTCCAAGCCAAACTCAAAGGGGTGGACCTATTTAATCCACTAACAAACTGTTCCCATTCCTGTTGCCTAAGTTTTTCCTTTCTGTTCCTTGCATTTGTTAGTGCAGCTTGGAACGTTCTGAGCAGGTCTGGGGTTCTACATTCACGGTATGCTTTACCAATCCTCCTAGCTGCATGTGTTAGATTGCGCAGCTGTGGATCATTATAGTATTTACATTGGTTTTTATTGTTATTTATAGTGGAGGGTCTTTGTTTCCTATTCCTGCCCACTTGATCTGTGAGAACACTCTCAATAGTGGTAATTAAATCATCATTAAATTTTTGTGTGCCAATGGGCTCGTAATTCTTATACCATTGATCCAAGTGGTTAATAAAGTTGTCTCTGTGTTCTGGTTTGAGAATAAGTTTCCTCCTTCTGTATTTAGCTCCTTGATTGCTTGAGATGTGATCAAGATTGACAGTTGTTAGTCTTGGGAAGTGATCAGATAGAAGATCATCAACTATGACAGAGTCATGCATCGTATATGATGTATTAAATCCAAGACACAGATCTAGTATGCCACCATATATGTGAGTAGGCTCAGTAGTGCCCACAATTCGAACATTATCATGCTCATTTAGCAATCTCACTAGTTTAGTTCCATTGGTGTTTGTTGTAGACCCACCAATATTCTTATGTCTGGCATTAAAATCTCCAAGAATGATGGTAGGTTCACTATTGATGCGATCTGGTAAAGCATCAGGTCGAAGCTGGTTCGCTGGGGCATAGAGATTAAAAATGTTTATGGAAAAATCGCCTGCATATACTTTGACACCATGATACTGCATGTTAACTCGACTCTGCAAGGAAAGGAGTGAATGTGGCAAACTCTTTCTGACATACATCACACAACAGTTGGTTGACCTTAGGTTATAAGCTGCATATCCAGGCAAGTTTGGTGGAGGTGCTCCATCTTTCAATCTACATTCCTGCAAACAGATGACATCAATATTCTTGGTTGCACTAATATGATGTAAGTCAGGCAACCGCTTCCTGATGGAAGCAGTGTTCCATGAAAAGATTTGTAATGTATCCATTGTAGTGAGTTATTACAATCTCTTGCTCATAAGATGGTAAAACTATTATGCTTTGACTACAGTGTGCAGATACTTAAGAGCAAATAGCATAGTTTGTACGTCTTTATCTTCAGGACCTTTATTTTTAAGCATTTTTCGGCATTTTGGCAGCCAGTTAAAAGGCAAGTCTTGAAGGCAAGAGTTATGGGCTTCTTTCTCACAAATTGCTGGAAGCTGAACGGAGATTGATGCACTTTTGACATCATCACCATGCTCAAGAGCATCATCCTGATTACATATATAAACTGGAGAGCACTCTCAAAACTTTAAGTAATAAATATAATCTGAAGGAATCAGACTGGTTATTGAATGCCATGGTACAGAATAAATTAAGCTGTAAAACACTTGAATGGCTCTCGAATAAATATCACAAGGGTTATTTTGGTCTGGAGAAAATAAGACTAGGTCTACAAGAATTAATTGTGCAGTTGCAGACCAGCCAACTAACTCATTTTAAAGATGCAACACATAATAACTCTGAGGTATCTGTCAAGTTTCACAAAGAGAAAAATTATCCCAATGGTAATAATCAAATTTCATTTCCTAAAAAGAGTTGCATAGGTGCATATCAAGTAGCAGGAATCAGAAATAATGATCCTCCACAAGGTAAGAAGAATAAGTACCCTCCTAAGAGTAGCCCAGTTAATAAGAAACCAGTCAGAGAAAAGAGAGATTGTCTTTTCTGCAAGGGTACTCATTTTTTTAAGAATTGCAATGCATACAATTCATGGAATGATAAAGTTGAAAGATTGGAGGAACTTGACAGATGTATCAGGTGTTTAGGTAATCACAATGTCACAAAGGAATACACCATATAGTCATGTGTAAGGGTCTATATGATAATGTTGATAATAATGATAATGTTGACAATCCTGACACAACAGTGGCTAATGTAAAAATTGCTGCTAATGTTATTAATGATGGTTTTGCTGAAGTAGCCTTACCTGTGTTACAGGTAAAAATTTATGATAAAAGGCATAAATCAAAAAATGTAAATGCATTATTAGACCAGGGATCCCAGCGTACTTTCATAAAACGTAAATGTCTTGATGGTATGAAAGTACAGATGGGAGATCCCACAACTTTAAAATTATCTGGTTTTCTCTCAGATAAAAGGGCTCAATTGTATGACACTGTTTATGTAACTGTCAGGTTGGGCAATGAGAAAAAACGTGTTAATGCAGTAATTGTAGATAGACTTCCAGAGAAAATATCTACAGTAGGGCTTAGTAAAGCTACAGAAAGACTTTCACATAATGTAAATTTAGCACCTTCTGGTGTAAGTGATGATTCTGTAGGCCCAATAAATATTTTGATAGGTAGTGACTATTATGCCTCCATTGTAAAGGGTATGGTAAAGAAATGTGGTGTCACCCTTTTGAAGACTGCAGGAGGCCATGTAATGTATGGTAGGATTTCTCGTAATAATAATTCATGACTGGAGGAAACTACAAATACCATAACTGTGTGTCTTACTCATGAAATCGTACCCCAGTATAATTCTTCCACAGAGGATGGTGTTGAGCCAGTGCATAAATTGTGGGAATTAGGCAGCATTGGAATAAATGTAAATGAAGAAAGTCCAGACGATTCTTTTACTCAGGAACAGTACCTGAGAGATGTAAAATTTGAATCTGGACAATACTGGGTACGACTTCCGTGGAGACTGAACCATCCAGAATTGCCCACTAATTACAGAATTTCATATGGACAGTTAAAGGCTCAGCTCCGCGAACTGAGTAAGACACCAGAATTGTTAACTGCCTATAATGATATAATTGCTGAGCAGTTAATTAATAAATTTATAGAAGAGGTACCTCCTGAGCAAGCCAAAATTTATGGTCACTATTTGCCACATCACGGAGTGAAGAAGGATTCTAAGACCATTCCTTTGAGGATTGTGTTTAATTGTAGTGCCAGGAGTAACAAAAATATACCTAGTTTAAATGACTGTTTGATGACAGGTCCGTCGTTGATGGAAAAATTAGGAGATATCTTATTAAATTTCAGGATGAAAAATTATGCCTTTTCGGCTGACATAAGTAAAGCTTTCCTAAGAGTGGGTTTACAAGAGGCTGACCGGGATTGTACCCGCTTCTTATGGCCTCAGAATCCTAGTGACCCACTTAGCCCTCTGAAAACCTTTCGCTTCAGAAGCGTATTATTTGGTGCTACATCCAGTCCGTTCCTACTTCAAGCGACGATAAATGCACACCTTAAACGTACGGGAAGTCCATTGAGTAAAGTAATGAGCAAACAATTTTATGTGGACAATTTCTTGGGTGTGACGTCAACTGAAGAGGAACTGTTAATGACTTATGGAGAGGCTAATAAAATAATGCAAAGTGCAAATATGCTTGTGAGAGAATGGAATAGTAATTCGTCCAAATTGAAGGACAAAATAAGTAAAGATTACCCTGGAGATGAAGTCCCAAAATGTAGTAATGTATTGGGATTAACTTGGGGTACTGAGAGAGATTTGTTAATGTTAAAACCTAATAATTACAGTATGCCCAACAAATTAACTAAGAGAGTTTTGCTTGCTGAAGTTTCCAAATGTTTTAATCCACTAGGTTTAGTGTCACCCCTTACTATAAGAGGGAAATTATTAATTCAGGAAGCATGGAAACTTAAATGTGCTTGGGATGAAATTCTACCTGAGGAATTCATTAACAGGTGGGATGAATTAACTGGTGATTATGAAAAAATTCCAATGTTGGAGTTCCCACGCCAGGTGGCCAATCCAAATGGGAAAAATGTACTCCACATGTAGTAATGTATTGGGATTAACTTGGGGTACTGAGAGAGATTTGTTAATGTTAAAACCTAATAATTACAGTATGCCCAACAAATTAACTAAGAGAGTTTTGCTTGCTGAAGTTTCCAAATGTTTTAATCCACTAGGTTTAGTGTCACCCCTTACTATAAGAGGGAAATTATTAATTCAGGAAGCATGGAAACTTAAATGTGCTTGGGATGAAATTCTACCTGAGGAATTCATTAACAGGTGGGATGAATTAACTGGTGATTATGAAAAAATTCCAATGTTGGAGTTCCCACGCCAGGTGGCCAATCCAAATGGGAAAAATGTACTCCACATTTTTTGTGATCCTTCAAAATTGGCATATGGAGCAGTTGTTTATCTTCAATGTAATAGCGTTATTTCTCTTGTTATGTCTAAGGCTAAAGTGTCTCCAAATAAATCACGTACCTTACCTCAGTTGGAATTAACAGCTATTTATGTAGGTGTCAAATTAGCTAATTATATAAGAAATAAGTTGCAGGAGATAAATATTAGCGACACTGTAATTTGGTCTGATAATGAGGTATCCTTACAATGGATTCTTAATGGAAACAGTAAAATTGTGTACGTACAAAACAGAGTCGCTGAAATTAATCAGATGCAAGAGAAGTATAATAGTTTGGGTCAGCATATGTTAACATTTAATCATATACCTGGTGAGGAGAATCCAGCTGATTTCTTGTCTCAAGGTTTACCTTATGCTAAATTTGTAAATGCTGTATCATGGTTTAAAGGACCGAGCTGGCTGGTAAATAAAGCTAATTGGCCTGTACAAAAGGTGTATATTGCTCCTGTTGAAATTACTGTGACCACCGCTCCAATTGCTTGTCCTTCCTTAGCCATTGATATAAATAGGTATTCTTCTTTACCCAAACTAATCAATGTAACTAAGTTGGTGTTTAAATTTCTAAACAAGATGAATATTTCATGTAAGTTTTCACATCCTCTTGAATATTGGATAAAGAAGGTACAAGAAATCTATGGAAATGAGATTAAATTGATGATGGAAAGAAAAATTGTGAAAGGTTCCATAATAGAGAAATTGGGGCTGTATTTAGAGAACAATGTAATTAGGTGCAGATGTAGGTTACAAAATGCTGAATTGGGTAATTATGCTAAACACCCTACCTTACTGCCCAAAACATATCATCTAACAAATTTAATTGTTCTAAATGCCCCTAAAAATGTAATGCATGGTGGGGTACAAGATACCTTAGATTGTATTAAGGAAACTTTCTGGATTCCACAAGGATGGCAAAGTGTAAAAAGGGTGATTAAATCTTGTGTAATATGTCGCCGTGTGGATGCAAGATCCTATATGTACCCAGGTCCTCCACCATTGTCAAATGAGCAATTTGACAATGGTGGAGAAATTCAGTATTTATATGTAAATAGATGGCCATACTGTATTTAATAATGTTTATGTCATAGAAAACGGAAAGCCTGCGCCTGCGTAGAAGGGGACCCACCATCTTGGTTTTTTGAATTGAACAGAACGTTAGAGTGAATGGGAAGAATTTTTTGTGCTCTATAGGTTAAAATTGGGCAGACACCTCTCAAATAGGAGGCGAAATTGTTGGATGTGCATTCCTGCATAACTTGAGTATCAGGCGACTGGACAAGACAGCTCCAGGAAACTCAGATAAGTCTGTTTGTCTAATTCTGGCCAGTAATTTCATAAATTTAGACAGTGAGGTTTTCTGGGTATAATACACATTAATCTCCAGTCAAATTGGTGAGTGATATTAAGATATATTTTCCTTCTGTTATGTAATTGTGTATATATATATAACCATTTATTATTTTGAATATACAGTCCACAAAATTTATATATTTACCAGTATTCCTGGTTATACATATTTCATTGGTAATTAATAGGTCCAGAGCAGCTTGTGGATATGACAGTGGTAGGCATCGAAGGGGGACATTTTTTGCGACCTAGGTGTCCCAAATTCCTACATGTCTAACTGATAAATAATAATTATCTTCTCATTTATTGTTATGTATATAATGATACATCAAAGTAAATTCAATTTTCCACAGTAGTTTTGAGATGCATGATCTTAGATTTTTGGTGATCTTGGTGATGAGTGTTGATAGATGATGGTAAACATGATGTGGAATTGCTGATCGTGATTTTTGTGTGAATGATTATAAAAATGTGTGTTTTCTGTGATCTTAGTGGTGGGGTCATAGAATCAGGTAATCGTCTTGGTTATAGTGTTCTTAGATAATGTAGGTACAACAGGTTGAAACAAGGTGGGTTGGGTGTGATGTTACTAACCGCCAAGTAAACACAGATGGGAGTGTGAAGTCACTGGAGGTGACCTCGCCGGTCCTGTGAGGTGTGACATCGTGTGTTGGTGGTAGTGAGGTGAGTGCGCTTAGATATTGTCAAATATGATTTTTTTGTGTGAAAGTTTTTAAAAAATTAGTGTTTTCTGTGATATTAGTGATTTTTGAGGTAAGTGAACATGGGTGATTGTTGTTGGTGGTTGTCTTAGATTTATGTGTGTACAAGATATGTTTTCAGTTGATGGTGATCATGTACTAAGTGTTTGTGTATTAGGTTTGTGTTCAAGTTTTTCTTTCTTTTTGCGCCCATGGGGAGGGAGTTCTTGGTTATAGTGATTTGAGGGAATTTCTATAAAATGGGTGTTAGCTGGTGATGCTAAACTTAGATTCTGGTGATTTTGATGGTGTTTTGGTAGTATTCAGTGGTGATTTGGTAGTAATCAGTAGTGTTTTGGGAGTATTCGAAGGTGTTTGATGGTGTTTTTGAAGGTGTTCAAATGATGTGCAGAGTATTTTTGAAGATGTTCAGTGGTGTTTTGGTGATGTTCGGAGTTGGTTCAAAGTTAGTCAGTGTGTTAGTTGTGGTAATGTCTCATGTCACATGTGTATGAGTTAGTTTATTTTTTTTGTGCTAATGTTATAAAGTCTGGAGAATGAGGGAGGAGTTTGGTGGATGAGATGTAATTTCGGTTAATGAAATGTGTAAGTGTGAATGTAAATTGGTGAGTGAGTTAGAGAAGACAAAATGTTATGTGATCTTAGTAAAAGTATAGATAGTTTTAGTGATCTTTGTTATGATGATGTTTTAAGAGAATGTGTACAAAAATGTGTGATCTTAGTGGTGGGGTTATAGAATTTGGTAAACGTCTTGATTGTGGTGATCTTAGATATTGGAGATATAACAGGTTGAAACAAGTAGCTTCCTCTCAATAAGTTAAATGAAGTAAAAGTGGGGTGTGACGTCGTCAAGTAAACACAGGATGGAGTGTGATGTCATGGGAGGTATCCCTATCTGTGTTGGTATGTGTTGGTGGTAGTGAGAGGAGTGTATTAGATATTGTATGGAGTTGGTGATTGTGACTTTTTGTGCGAATGTTTATAAAAATGAGTGGTCATTGATGATAGTTGATGGATGTCTTAGTTTTTTTTTTTTTGTGTGTACATGTTATGTTTTCAGTTGGTGGTGATCCTGCTGCAAGTGTTTCGGTGTTGTTTGGAAATGTTCAATGGTGTTTTTTGTGAGTATTCAAATGATTTATGAGAATGCTTTTTTTTTTTTTCGCTCATGTTATATAATAGTCTGAGGTGAGTGGGATCGTCTTGGTTATAGTGATTTGAGGGGATTTCTATAAAATGGGTGTTAGTTGGTGGTGTTGATCTTAGTTTCTGGTGATTTTTAGTGTTGTTTGGGCAGCATTCGGTGCTGTTTTGGTAGTATTCAGTGGTGTTTTGGGAGTATTCAAAGGAGTTTGATGATATTTCTTGAATGTGTTCAAATGATGTTTTTGGAGTAATCAAAGGTAATTAATGATGTTTTTGGTGTTGTACAAAGTAAAGTGGTGTGTGTGTGTGTGTGTGTGTGTGTGTGTTAGTGTTGGTAATGTCTCATGACATAAGTGCATGAGTTAGTTTTTGTGATACTGTTGTAAAAATCTGGAGAATGAGGGAGGAGTTTGGGGGATGAGTTGTAATTTAATGAAATATGTAAGTGTAGATAAATTAGAGATGTCAAATCTTATTTGGGAGTAATCAAAATGTTGACTTGGAAATGTTTCAGTGTTGTTTGGAAAATGTCCAAAGGTGTTTATGTGAGTATTCAAATGATTTATGAGAGCGTTCGAAGTAATCTGTGGGTTGTTCTGTGGTGAGATGATAAAGGTTGTCGATGAGAGAATATTTCTTAAGAGATATTGAGAAAAGGTGGTCTCAAATTATGTATGAGAGTGTTTTGAAGGTGTTCAAAGTAAAGTGAGTTGTCTGTGTGTGTTAGTTGGTCATATTATTTTGTGAATATCTTGGTTACAGTGATTTTAGTGGATTTGAGATGGGTGATGAGATGCATTTATGGATGTGAAATGTGATTTTTGTGTTTGTTCTGAAGAGGTGTGTTGGGAGACGGGTGAGTGGGTGTGAAGAAATGTGGGTGAGATGGAGAGGGGTATGGGGAGGGTTGTATTAAAAATTTAATGAAATATGGGGGGGGGGGATTTTACTGAAAATAAAGGTAATGTGTGAATATTATAAAAGAAATTATAGAAGTGAAAAGTTATGATACACTGTAAAAGATTGGAGTGTGTAGAAACATGTCGCAGTAGTTGGGTAGTGAGATTACTTGTTGTGAGTATAATATTAATTTATGTGGATACAAGGAGATGGGTATGGAGAGGATTTTATTAGAATTTTAGTAATGTAGGGAAGAATGTGTATTACAGTTTAAGATTCAATAAAAAGAAGGGGAAAATTTGTGTCGAAAGAGGAAAAATTGTGAGTAAATTGATAAGTGATGAGGGTTGTGGGTATTGTTGTCGAACTAGAGATACCGAAAAGATGTTATAAGTGGGTTGTTGTTGTGGGTGATGTGGGTTGTGGGTGTTGTGGGTTGTGGGTGTTGTGGGATGTGGGTGTTGTGGGATGTGGGTGTTGTTGTCGAACTAGAGATATCGAAAAAGATGTTATATCTGGAGTTTACCTGGAGAGAGTTCCGGGGGTCAACGCCCCCGCGGCCCGGTCTGTGACCAGGCCTCCTGGTGGATCAGAGCCTGATCAACCAGGCTGTTGCTGCTGGCTGCACGCAAACCAACGTACGAGCCACAGCCCGGCTGATCCAGAACTGACTTTAGGTGCTTGTCCAGTGCCAGCTTGAAGACTGCCAGGGGTCTGTTGGTAATCCCCCTTATGTGTGCTGGGAGGCAGTTGAACAGTCTCGGGCCCCTGACACTTATTGTATGGTCTCTTAACGTGCTAGTGACACCCCTGCTTTTCATTGGGGGGATGGTGCATCGTCTGCCAAGTCTTTTGCTTTCGTAGTGAGTGATTTTCGTGTGCAAGTTCGGTACTAGTCCCTCTAGGATTTTCCAGGTGTATATAATCATGTATCTCTCCCTCCTGCGTTCCAGGGAATACAGGTTTAGGAACCTCAAGTGCTCCCAATAATTGAGGTGTTTTATCTCCGTTATGCGCGCCGTGAAAGTTCTCTGTACATTTTCTAGGTCGGCAATTTCACATGCCTTGAAAGGTGCTGTTAGTGTGCAGCAATATTCCAGCCTAGATAGAACAAGTGACCTGAAGAGTGTCATCATGGGCTTGGCCTCCCTAGTTTTGAAGGTTCTCATTATCCATCCTGTCATTTTTCTAGCAGATGCGATTGATACAATGTTATGGTCCTTGAAGGTGAGATCCTCCGACATGATCACTCCCAGTGGGTTGTTGTGGGTGTTGTGGGTTGTGGGTGTTGTTGTGGAACTAGAGATACCGAAAAGATGTTATAAGTGGGTTGTTGTTGTGGATGATGTGGGTTGTGGGTGTTGTGGGTTGTGGGTGTTGTGGGTTGTGAGTATTGTTGTCGAACTAGACATACCAAAAAAGATGTTATAAGTGGGTTGTTGTTGTGGGTGATGTGGGTTGTGGGTGTTGTGGGTTGTGGGTGTTGTGGGTTGTGGGTATTGTTGTCGAACTAGAGATACCGACAAAGAGGTGATTCTGTTGTAAGTGTTCGTGTGTGTTTGGTTTGTGTTCATGTTTTTTGCGCTCATGTTATATCTTAGTTGGAGGTGAGTGGGATCGTCTTGGTTATAGTGATTTGAGGGGATTTGTGTGAAAATGGGTGTTAGTCTGTGATGTTGATCTTAGTTTATGGTGATTTTGGTGGTGTTTTGACTGTATTCAGTGCTGCTTTAGTAGTATTCAGTGGTGTATTTGGGAGTACTCAAATGGTGTTTAAGACTATTCAAAGGTGTTTTGAAGGTGTTCAAATGATGTGCAAGAGTATTTATGAAGGTGTTCTGGGAGTATTCAGTGGTGATTTGGTGGTGTTTTGACCGTATTCAGTGGTGTTTTAGTAGTATTCAGTGGTGTATTTGGGAGTACTCAAGTGGTGTTTGAGACTATTCAAAGGTGTTTTTAAAGGTGTTCAAATGATGTTTTTGGAGTATTCAAAGGTAATTGATGGTGTTTTTGGTGTTGTTCAAAGAAAAGTGGTGTGTGTGTGTGTGTGTGTGTGTGTGTGTGTGTGTGTGTGTGTGTGTGTGTGTGTGTGTGTGTGTGTGTGTGTGTGTGTGTGTGTGTGTGTGGGTATTAACTTCGTAATATGTAAAATTGTGACTAGTGAATTTATCGAAAAGTGGTTATAAGTTGTAAGTGTTGTGGTGACTTTTTCTGATGAAATAGTTAAAACGAGAAAAATGTCTAGACTTGTGTTGTATTTTGTAAAGAAATTGTGGATTGTTGTGGGTATTAACGAGAAAATGTGGAATTATTTGGGTTATCCTGGTTAAGAGTGAAAATGTTTTCCCTATGTTGTATATGAAATGTGTAATACTGAGATGGTGACGACGAAGATGATCCAGAACAAAATGCACAGAATTTCTTGAAGAGAAAAATATGTTGATTTTAGTCAATGAATTATACCTTTTTTTTCAATGAATTTGTATTTTTTTTGTTGGATGTATATGAAATGCATTGGTTGTATAATAAATAAATAAATGAAAATATTGTGTATTAGTTTTATCCTGCATTTTATTGTCTTGCTTGACAAGATTCATCCTGTGTGTGTGGTCATCACGTGACGTCACTGACATAGGGGGAAGTCGACAAGATTCAGCCTGTATGTGTGTGGTCATCACGTGACGTCACTGACATAGGGGGAAGTCGACAAGATTCAGCCTGTATGTGTGAGGTCATCACGTGACGTCACTGACATAGGGGGAAGTCGACAAGATTCAGCCTGTATGTGTGAGGTCATCACGTGACGTCACTGACATAGGGGGAAGTCGACAAGATTCAGCCTGTATGTGTGAGGTCATCACGTGACGTCACTGACATAGGGGGAAGTCGACAAGATTCAGCCTGTATGTGTGAGGTCATCACGTGACGTCACTGACCGCCGAGTAAACACAGGTGGGGTGACGTCACACTTGTTTAGACCTGTAGTAAGAGAAAGTACGATGCCCCATAGGAGGAGTTCATTTGAATGCTTACCCCCAGAGGGGGGAATCCAAAAAGCTTGATCTGAGGAGATGGAGTCTTTGTATTATTGTTATTGAGAAAAACTTGATCCAAGGAGATGGAGGAGAAATACTTGGGGTGGAAGTGGATGGTGGGGGAAATTTTTGTATTATTGATATCGAGAAAAACTTGATCCGAGGAATTGGAGCAGGGAATTTGGGATGCAAGTGGGAGTCCATTTTGAATGCTTACCCCCAGAGGGGGAATCCAAAAACTTGATCCGAGGAGATGGAGTCTTTGTATTATTGATTTCGAGAAAAACTTGATCCGTGGAATTGGAGAGCACAAGAAATTAAAAAAAAAATTGAAAAAATCGGAAAAAAATTCGGGGGGTGGGGGCGATCCGGACGATGCTGCAGAAGGCGTGGGCGGGCGCGGTGGGCGCGGTGGGCGCGATGCATGGGGTGCGGGCAGGTGCGAGGGCATGGCAGGTGGGCACGAGGGCGCGATGGGCAGGTGTGTGGGTGGGGGTCGTGGGTGAGGTCGTTGGTGGGGGTCGTGGGTGGGGGTCGTGGGTGGGGTCAAGGACATTAGCATAAAGGTGTGAAAAGCCGGCACATGCTCAGAAGGGTCATTATCATAAGGTCAAGGTCATTACCATAAAGGTGTGAAAACGCGACACCCTTTGTTATGACGTACAGAAGAAACCCTACACCGGAAGTAACACCTAGGTGTGAAAAGGCGGCATCTTTTGATATGGCGCTCAGCCACCTTCAGTACTCCTAGCATATGTTAACATTTAATCATATACCTGGTGAGGAGAATCCAGCTGATTTCTTGTCTCAAGGTTTACCTTATGCTAAATTTGTAAATGCTGTATCATGGTTTAAAGGACCGAGCTGGTTGGTAAATAAAGCTAATTGGCCTGTACAAAAGGCGTATATTGCTCCTGTTGAAATTACTGTGACCACTGCTCCAATAGTTTGTCCTTCATTAGCCATTGATATAAATAGGTGTTCCTCTTTAACCAACCTAATCAATGTAACTAAGTTGGTGTTTAAATTTCTAAACAAGATGAATATCTCATATAAGTTTTCACATCCTCTTGAATATTGGATAAAGAGGGTACAAGAAATCTATGGAAATGAGATTAAATTGATGATGGAAAGAAAAATTGTGAAAGGTTCCATAATAGAGAAATTGGGGCTGTATTTAGAGAACAATGTAATTAGGTGCAGAGGTAGGTTACAAAATGCTGAATTGGGTGATTATGCTAAACACCCTATCTTACTGCCTAAAACTCATCATCTAACAAATTTAATTGTTCTAAATGCCCATAAAAATGTAATGCATGGTGAGATACAAGATACCTTAAATTGTATTAGGGAAACTTTCTGGATTCCACAAGGACGGCAAAGTGTAAAAAGGGTGATTAAATCTTGTGTAATATGTCGCCGTGTGGATGCCAGATCCTATATGTACCCAGGTCCTCCACCATTGCCAAATGAGCAATTTGAGTCATTTAGCAATGAACTCTGGCCGGCCGCATTTTGGAAAATACTGTACATATTTTCCAGAAATACAGTAGTTATATGTAAATAGATGGCCATACTGTATTTAATAAAAATTATTTATAAAAAATGGGAAACTGCGCCTGCGCAGAAGAGACTCGCCATTGTTGTTTGAATTGGACATTAACGTTAGTGAATAATGGGAAGAATTTTTTCTTGCTCTATAGGTTAAAATTGGGCTGACACCTCTCAAATAGGAGGCGAAATTGTTGGATGTGCATTCATGCATAACTTGAGATATCAGGCGACTGGACAAGACAGCTCCAGGAACCTCAGATAAGTCTGTTAATGTTTAACTCTGTCCAGTGTTATTTTCATGTGTAGACTGAGGTTTTCTGAGTATGATACACCTTAATCTCCAGTCAAATTGGTGAGTGATAATAAGATATATTCTCCTTCTGTTATGTAAATTGTATATAGATAATCAATTATTAATTTTAATATAGAGTCCACAAATTTATATATTTACCAGAATTCCTGGTGATACATATTCCATTTGTAATTAATAGGTCTAGAGCAACTTGTGGATATGACAGTCGTAGGTATCGAAGGGGGACATTTTTGCGACCTAGGTGTCCCAAATTCCTACTTGTCTATGTAACTTTGATAAATAATAATTATCTTTCTTTTCATTTACTGTTATGTAGATAATGAGTTACATTCAGATAAATGCAATTTTCCACAAGTTGAATAAGTCAACTAAAAATATGTTGGTTCTCCATTACTTTGAAAACTTTCTTGATATTTCTTCTCTACTTATGAATTTTAAAATCAAAGTTGCAAATTTAAAAATCTCGATACAGTTAAATAAAATCTGTCATTAAAAATTGCCCTCAAAAATGCTGATGGATGTCTACAAGATTTCCTATAAAAAAAATGTGATAAAGGTTATTATGGTCAAACCGGGAAAAATCCTGAACTAAGATTGCAACATAAACACAACATTACAAGTGGACAAGAGTCTTATATTCTGTTTATTCATGTGAGAGATTTTAGCCATCTAATTCATTTTCAAAATGCCATGAAAGTTGTATCAAGTACGTCCATGGTTGAGAGAAATATAGCAGAATCAAATTTCATAAAAAAAAAGTTTGGAAATTAAAATGAATATTTTTTAGGATTATACAAATTAGATTCACTTATGTTAAATAAAATTTAGGAAGAATTGAATAAATATTCCCCAAGTTAAAATCTTGAAGCTTGGGTAGAATATAAGTTGTGTCTGACAGGTCCTTGACGTACTTGACGTACTTGACGTACTTGACGTACTTGACATACTAGACGTACCTGTGTGAGTTTGGGCACTGACATATTTGAATTACTAAGGTTGGCTATGTGAATTATTTGTAATTTTTAATATATTTAAGGCCAAACCTTTACCATACAACATTTTTTCTTCTAGATCATAATATTGGCTGATTAATAAATCCATTTCTTGTTCATCTGCACAATTTTCCAACATATTTTCTTCATGTTCTTTATGCACTAATTTATATCATTCATATCTTCTTTCCAATGAATGTAAAAACAATTGTAAATTAACACTATTCACAGTTTCATTATTCATTAATTCCAATCACTTATTATATACCCTGGTTATATGACCTTTCCTTGCATGCAATGATTCTTTCTTTGCTCTAATATCCATTGATTTGCTATTTACATTAATTCGGTAACAGTCCTCCATGGCGGACATCAAACACTTAATAAACACTGTTTTACACAAATTATGCAGTGACACGCTTTGTAAAAGTAATTATTACAAATTACCTTGAACATATCCTAGTCAATTTTCTGGCTTAGATAAATTATTATTTATCCTTTAATTATAATTCCTAGCCCCGTCTAGGTTTAGCATATTGAATATGTAAAAAAATTACAATCCTAGCCTATCTCGGCTTAGCAAATTGATTACGTATGGTAATTAAAATCCTACCTCCATCTGGGCTTAGCAATTACACAGTTACAATGTCAATTACACAATACACATTAATAATGAAAATGTGTGTGACAATTGTAATCCTAGCCCTATATGGGCATAGCAAGTTGATTAGGTGTGACAATTACAAATCTTAGCCCCGTCTGGGCTTAGCAACTCTGCCAACCACAAATCCTTGCTGCATTTGGGCTTAGCAATTAGACAATTATAACATTATTAATAACATTATTAATTACACAATAACATTATTAATTACACAATAATATTATTAATTACACAAAATTATTAATTACACAAAAAACGTCAATTAAATTTATTTTAATTTTTGTAGATATAAACAAATTACTTCTTTATTGTCAAGTCATATTTAGGTTTATAATTTACTCGACATTTACTGATCATATCTGGTTCACGAAGGACCAACGACTTATTTGTGAGAATTTTTTTATTATTATTATTATTATCACACTGGCCGATTCCCACCAAGGCAGGGTGGCCCACCAAGGCAGGGTGGCCCACCAAGGCAGGGTGGCCCACCAAGGCAGGGTGGCCCACCAAGGCAGGGTGGCCCACCAAGGCAGGGTGGCCCACCAAGGCAGGGTGGCCCACCAAGGCAGGGTGGCCCACCAAGGCAGGGTGGCCCGAAAAAGAAAAACTTTCACCATCATTCACTCCATCACTGTCTTGCCAGAAGGGTGCTTTACACTACAGTTTTTAAACTGCAACATTAACACCCCTCCTTCAGAGTGCAGGCACTGTACTTCCCATCTCCAGGACTCAAGTCCGGCCTGCCGGTTTCCATGAATCCCTTCATAAATGTTACTTTGCTCACACTCCAACAGCACGTCAAGTATTAAAAACCATTTGTCTCCATTCACTCCTATCAAACACGCTCACGCATGCCTGCTGGAAGTCCAAGCCCCTCGCACACAAAACCTCCTTTACCCCCTCCCTCCAACCCTTCCTAGGCCGACCCCTACCCCGCCTTCCTTCCACTACAGACTGATACACTCTTGAAGTCATTCTGTTTCGCTCCATTCTCTCTACATGTCCGAACCACCTCAACAACCCTTCCTCAGCCCTCTGGACAACAGTTTTGGTAATCCCGCACCTCCTCCTAACTTCCAAACTACGAATTCTCTGTATTATATTCACACCACACATTGCCCTCAGACATGACATCTCCACTGCCTCCAGCCTTCTCCTCGCTGCAACATTCATCACCCACGCTTCACACCCATATAAGAGCGTTGGTAAAACTATACTCTCATACATTCCCCTCTTTGCCTCCAAGGACAAAGTTCTTTGTCTCCACAGACTCCTAAGTGCACCACTCACTCTTTTTCCCTCATCAATTCTATGATTCACCTCATCTTTCATAGACCCATCCGCTGACACGTCCACTCCCAAATATCTGAATACGTTCACCTCCTCCATACTCTCTCCCTCCAATCTGATATCCAATCTTTCATCACCTAATCTTTTTGTTATCCTCATAACCTTACTCTTTCCTGTATTCACCTTTAATTTTCTTCTTTTGCACACCCTACCAAATTCATCCACCAATCTCTGCAACTTCTCTTCAGAATCTCCCAAGAGCACAGTGTCATCAGCAAAGAGCAGCTGTGACAACTCCCACTTTGTGTGTGATTCTTTATCTTTTAACTCCACGCCTCTTGCGAAGACCCTCGCATTTACTTCTCTTACAACCCCATCTATAAATATATTAAACAACCACGGTGACATCACACATCCTTGTCTAAGGCCTACTTTTACTGGGAAAAAATTTCCCTCTTTCCTACATACTCTAACTTGAGCCTCACTATCCTCGTAAAAACTCTTCACTGCTTTCAGTAACCTACCTCCTACACCATACACTTGCAACATCTGCCACATTGTCCCCCTATCCACCCTGTCATACGCCTTTTCCAAATCCATAAATGCCACAAAGACCTCTTTAGCCTTATCTAAATACTGTTCACTTATATGTTTCACTGTAAACACCTGGTCCACACACCCCCTATCTTTCCTAAAGCCTCCTTGTTCATCTGCTATCCTATTCTCCGTCTTACTCTTAATTCTTTCAATTATAACTCTACCATACACTTTACCAGGTATACTCAACAGACTTATCCCCCTATAATTTTTGCACTCTCTTTTATCCCCTTTGCCTTTATACAAAGGAACTATGCATGCTCTCTGCCAATCCCTAGGTACCTTACCCTCTTCCATACATTTATTAAATAATTGCACCAACCACTCCAAAACTATATCCCCACCTGCTTTTAACATTTCTATCTTTATCCCATCAATCCCGGCTGCCTTACCCCCTTTCATTTAACCTACTGCCTCAAGAACTTCCCCCACACTCACAACTGGCTCTTCCTCACTCCTACAAGATGTTATTCCTCCTTGCCCTATACACGAAATCACAGCTTCCCTATCTTCATCAACATTTAACAATTCCTCAAAATATTCCCTCCATCTTCCCAATACCTCTAACTCTCCATTTAATAACTCTCCTCTCCTATTTTTAACTGACAAATCCATTTGTTCTCTAGGCTTTCATAACTTGTTAATCTCACTCCAAAACTTTTTCTTATTTTCAACAAAATTTGTTGATAACATCTCACCCACTCTCTCATTTGCTCTCTTTTTACATTGCTTCACCACTCTCTTAACCTCTCTCTTTTTCTCCATATTCTCTTCCCTCCTTGCATCACTTCTACTTTGTAAAAACTTCTCATATGCTAACTTTTTCTCCCTTACTACTCTCTTTACATCATCATTCCACCAATCGCTCCTCTTCCCTCCTGCACCCACTTTCCTGTAACCACAAACTTCTGCTGAACACTCTAACACTACATTTTTAAACCTACCAAATACCTCTTCGATCCTATTGCCTATGCTCTTATTAGCCCATCTATCCTCCAATAGCTGTTTATATCTTACCCTAACTGCCTCCTCTTTTAGTTTATAAACCTTCACCTCTCTCTTCCCTGATGCTTCTATTCTCCTTGTATCCCATCTACCTTTTACTCTCAGTGTAGCTACAACTAGAAAGTGATCTGATATATCTGTGGCCCCTGTATAAACATGTACATCCTGAAGTCTACTCAACAGTCTTTTATCTACCAATACATAATCCAACAAACTACTGTCATTTCGCCCTACATCATATCTTGTATACCTATTTATCCTCTTTTTCTTAAAATATGTATTACCTATAACTAAACCCCTTTCTATACAAAGTTCAATCAAAGGGCTCCCATTATCATTTACACCTTGCACCCCAAACTTACCTACCACACCCTCTCTAAAAGTTTCTCCTACTTTAGCATTCAGGTCCCCTACCACAATTACTCTCTCACTTGGTTCAAAGGCTCCTATACATTAACTTAACATCTCCCAAAATCTCTCTCTCTCCTCTGCATTCCTCTCTTCTCCAGGTGCATACACGCTTATTATGACCCACTTCTCGCATCCAACCTTTACTTTAATCCACATAATTCTTGAATTTACACATTCATATTCTCTTTTCTCCTTCCATAACTGATCATTTAACATTACTGCTTCCCCTTCCTTTGCTCTAACTCTCTCAGATACTCCAGATTTAATCCCATTGTCAAGTCATATTTAGGTTTATAATTTACTCGACATTTACTGATCATATCTGGTTCAGGAAGGACCAACGACTTATTTGTGAGAAATTATATGGGTGAATTTCAAAGGTACAAACCTGAATTAATATTTCACACACATAACTGGGGAGAACTCTGGCACATCTTAAACAGATAAGTAATCTATAGTGAGTAATCGACAAGATGGACAGAGAAAGCATGTTCCAGAGTTGGAATACAGCAACAAAGGGTCACAATTGGAAGCTGAAGACTCAGATGAGCCACACAACACAACAAACAACACTCACAATATGAAAACTGATCACCCCTCCCATAAAACCATCACACACGTCCTCTCTTCCCTCTCCCTCTCCCCATCTCTCCTTTCTTGTCTCTTTCTTCCTCTCCCTCTTTCCCCCCCCCTCTCTCTCTCCCTATCCCCTCCCCCTCACTAGCTCTCCATCGCTCCCTCTTCTTCTCTCCCCTTCTCCTCCCCTTCTGCTCCTCTCTCTCTCATACACAGACACATACACAAGCATATACACTTTCACATACTCACACAGAGAGAGGGATCAGAGGAAGATGGGTCTGGAAAGGAAGAATGGACAGAGGAGTTATGGAAAAGGATGGAATAAAAGTGGGAAAGCAAGCTGAACAATCAGACTGTTGGCTTTTGGCTGCACGCGTTTCCTTATACCTGCTGTCCCTGTTTACTTAACAGTAAGCATACACCTGGGTGTTAGACGACTGGTGTGGGTCGCATCCTGTAGCACAAAATAAAAGACCACCAATAGAAATAAGCCAGACAGTCCCTGATGACGCACTGACTGTCTTCGGCTATCCAGGGGGGGGGGGGCTATTGTAACACTTCCGATTAAAAAACTGAACAACTCTTATCTTATCTTAACGTCTAGTTATCTTCTGACCTTGTCACTGTCTTCATAAACATGCTTTACTCGACACATTTTATTTTGAAGTTCAAGAAATCTTTAATTCCTATCTGTACTGTTCCATTTTTTCACACTCGTCTCCTACTTCTTTTCTAACAATGTTTTTTTCATTAAAATGGTATAAAATACCGACAGGTTGTTAGGTAAGACACATATGCAATAGTTAGGTATCTTTATTTCGAAACGTTTCGCCTACACAGTAGGCTTCTTCAGTCGAGTACAGAAAAGTTGATAGAAGCAGAAGATACTTGAAGACGATGTAATCAGTCCATCACCCTTAAAGCTTTGAGGTGGTCAGTCCCTCAGTCTGGAGAAGAGCATTGTTCCATGGAATGAAACAATATGGAGATGAAGTGACAGGATGGAGCACTTATATAGCGCCAAGAGGTGAGACGTAGGTCACTAGAAGAGGTAAGAACTCAGATGCTGGGAGGTCAGGTCCCTCTCAAATCCAGCCGTTCTCACTAGTAGAGGTTGTCGAAGTTGATTGTAGGTCTGTACCAAGATACCCTTGTGTTGCAGTGTCTGACAGTTTGAACATTAAAATGGTATAAAATACCGACAGGTTGTTAGGTAAGACACATATGCAACAGTTAGGTATCTTTATTTCGAAACGTTTCGCCTACACAGTAGGCTTCTTCAGTCGAGTACAGAAAAGTTGATAGAAGCAGAAGATACTTGAAGACGATGTAATCAGTCCATCACCCTTAAAGCTTCGAGGTGGTCAGTCCCTCAGTCTGGAGACACTGTCAGACACTGCAACACAAGGGTATCTTGGTACAGACCTACAATCAACTTCGACAACCTCTACTAGTGAGAACGGCTGGATTTGAGAGGGACCTGACCTCCCAGCATCTGAGTTCTTACCTCTTCTAGTGACCTACGTCTCACCTCTTGGCGCTATATAAGTGCTCCATCCTGTCACTTCATCTCCATATTGTTTCATTCCATGGAACAATGCTCTTCTCCAGACTGAGGGACTGACCACCTCAAAACTTTAAGGGTGATGGACTGATTACATCGTCTTCAAGTATCTTCTGCTTCTATCAACTTTTCTGTACTCGACTGAAGAAGCCTACTGTGTAGGCGAAACGTTTCGAAATAAAGATACCTAACTGTTGCATATGTGTCTTACCTAACAATGTTTTTTCAGCTTCTGTTTGAAAGACTAAATTTACACAAGACTTTCTCTTCCTTTAAGAATGTTTTGATAAGTAAACTTCATAATGTTCTTGAAGGCCTATATGTATGAGAATCCACAAAAGTTTAATTGTGCCTCTTGAGTAGCTAGTTTAGTTCTGCCTGTGGAAAATACTGTATATATTTTCCAGAAATTCAGTATTTATATGTAAATAGATGGCCATACTGTATTTAATAATATTTATGTCATAGAAAACGGAAAGCCTGCGTCTGCGCAGACGAGACTGGCCATCATGGCTTTGAATTTTATACAAACGTTGGTGTAATGGGAAGAATTTTTCGTGCTCTAGAGGTTAAAATTGTGTTGACACCTCTCAAATAGGAGGGGAAATTGGTGGATGTGCATTCCTGCATAACTTGAGATATCAGACGACTGGACAAGACCTCTCCAGGAACCTCAGATAAGCTCTCTAGATTTGTGTGTAATTCTGGCCAGCATTATTTTCATAGATTTAGTTAGAGTGAGGTTTTCTGAATATGATACACATTAATCTCCAGTCAAATTGGTGAGTGATATTAAGATATTTTCCTTCTGTTATGTAATTGTGTATATATATAACTATTTATTATTTTTAATATACAGTCCACAAATTTATATATTTACCAGTATTCCTGGTGTATGTATATTTCATTTAATTAATAGGTCCAGAGCAACTTGTGGTTATGACAGTGGTAGGTATCGAAGGGGGACATTTTTTGCGACCTAGGTGTCCCAAATTCCTACTTGTCTATGTAACTCTGATAAATAATAATTATCTTTGTTATCATTTACTGTTATGTACATAATTAGTTACATTCAGATAAATGAAATTTTCCACACTGCCTGAGCAACTAGGCTATTGTGCACCCAAGTGAGCAGTAGAGAGAGAGAGAGAGAGAGAGAGAGAGAGAGAGAAAAGGACTGCATAAATCACAAAAGGTCTTTATCAGAACCCACTGGATTTAGTTTTATCACTGCGACTATTACACTCATTTTAATTATAACAATTACTTCACATAGCTAATCAGTGCAGTACAGTATGGAGATGCAATCTCAAGATATTTTAAGTATCTTTTTTGTTGAATATTTTTTTTACATAATTTCCTAAACGTAGAACATATAAATAATATAACAGTTGTGTGTTAAAATGTGATGCTGTTTGGACTCATCGAGAAATTTCGATTGGGGGGGGAGGAGGCAGAAGAGCCGAGGGAGTGACGCTGCAGAGAGGCAGACTATTTGCAATTTGTGAACACTGGATGTCATGGGAAATTCTGCCAATCCGGCATCTTCCGAGCCAAATTGGGGGGTTTCAGCCTGAATTTGTAATAGAAACCCATGTTAATATCCCAAGCTGAAGAATTGGGACAGGAAATTTGCAAGACCTCAAGAATTACGTGTAGATGGTGGAAGATGAGGAATACCCCATCACTTACAGGAAAGTGCACCATTTATTGCATTTAGATCTCTAGCTGGCCAGTGTAGGGTCAAGGTGTTATTATTATTATTATTATTAAAGATTAGCCGGTATTCTCCCGGCCCGGGCCTTTTCCAAGTGGTGGCCCGGCCTTGGCTCCCTCTTTAGGGAGTGTCTGAGACCTAAGTCTCCCATGGGAGGAGGCACAAGTACCTCCTCATCTTTGGGACCAACTGTCCCCAGGCCTAGCCACAAGCTAGGCCTCTCTGGTCTGCCATCCCCGCCCCAAGGGGGGCAAATGGGAATGACAGTCTTATGAGCTAAAGGCTCGGGCTCAGGCACCTACCCTACCCTAGAAGGGTTAGGCATGGTGTCGATGTCAAGGTGTTAGGCAGGTGTTGTGGTGTGATTCATCTACAGTAATTAAATGATAAGTGTGATTACCAATTATATTTTGTACCCAGTAAGCCTAATTATATAGTCCACAGAGTAGCTAATTTAATATTGTATTATAATTATTAATTTAATGTCAGGTCTAGCTTTCTGTGAGAGTGGTGAGGAAGTACACAGTAGAGGAAGTTCGAGTTCAGTGATCTACTTTGACTAAGTCCCACTTACCTCGGGTAATGACTTGTAAATTTCATGCTGGTAATTTACTCACCTAATAATAATAATAATAATAATAATAATAATAATAATAATAATAATAATAATAATAATAATAATAATAATAATAATAATAACAATAATAATTAATAATAATAATAATAGTAATTCAAAATAAGCCTTTGATCCTAACGAACTCGGATATGTAATCAGTGAAAATTTAATTTAATTTAATGATTTGACTGAAAGTAATGGATTGCTAGGTTCACATATAATTGGAAATAATTTAAATAATTAATGGTGTTTGTATAATGGATTATAGTTGCCACAATTAATTGGATATGCATGCCCAGTGGGGCTGGAATTGTATTTCTTATACATTTGTAATAAATATTAATGGATTTGTGTAACTATAAGTTAATTTGCTAAGCCCAGTTAGGGCTAGGAATGATAATTGTCTTCTTTCTGATTATGATAATAATAATAATTATAATTAATTTGCTAATCCAGGAAATATTTGGCTAGGATATTTGGTGCATATTATAATAATTATAATTAATTTGCTAAGCAGTTGGTAAGTAATAATTATTGTATAATTTGTATAACCAGTCTTCATCTATTGAGTTTAATAAATTAAAGGAGCCATGGATGAAGGTAATGTAATTAATGCAGATGGTCATTCCATGGGAATTAAGGTTATAAAGGACTCGTTAAATTAAAAAAGAAACGTCATGTGACCAGAACTTATACCAAATACCTGGAATTGGTGGCAGAAGAAACTGAATAAGGTTAATTTAGGATTATATATGGAATTATTGGAAAATAAGTATGTCATGTAAACTGTATTACACAGTATTTGAAGGTAATCTGCTGGTGAATTGCGCGGATGATAATGAGAGGGAATTATTAATTAATCAATATTATGAATTGGAGGAGAAAACATTAACATGTAAAAGTGAGGTATTAAATAAATTAAAATGTGTAAAAACTGCAGTTGAGCAATATAGTAATGTAAATGCCAGATCTTTGCCCAAACTCTCAGAGTTATGTCTACTAACATTTAGTCCAAGAGACAGCTGGGAAGAATTCTGGTCAGCATTTAAAGCTGCTGTACATGTGAGGAATGACATAGCAGAGGTCACAAAATTATTTTATCTCAAAGGGCAGGTTAGAAGCGATGCTTATACCCTGATTCAAGGGTTCCAAAATATTGACTCTAGTTACCTGGAGACGATTGACTTGTTAGAGGTGACCTATGGTAATAGGAAACAAAGTAGGTTAGATCTTGTAAATTTTGTGATTAATTTAAGAACTCCAGAAGACAATTACCATAATTTGCAACAATTTAGGGTCAAATTAGAAAGCACTCTTAAGTCCTTGCGTAATAGGTTTGATTTGGGTGAATCAGACTGGATATTAAGTGCTGTCTTACAGAATAAATTGAATGGCAAGACTGTAGAGTGGGTGTCTAATAAATACCACAAAAGTTACTTTTCTCTGGAAGAAATATGATTAGGCCTACAAGAATTAATTGTTCAGTTACAGACAAGCCAACCAACCTATGATATATCTGGCAGGTCTCACAAATGGGGAAAAAAATATCCTAATGTTAATAATCTTCATAATTCATCCCATAAAAAGGGTTACATAGGCACATATCAAGTGGCAGGATTCATAAACAAAGGTTCTTCACATCAAATTAAGAGGAATAAATATGTTAATATGAGTGACCTAGTTACTAATGGGTAAGTCAAGCAATAGGCAGATTGCCTTTTTTGCAAGGGTACTCATTTTTCCAGGAATTGTAATGCTTATGATTCATGGGTTGTTAGGGTGGAAAGTTTGGAAGAACTTTATAGATGTATCATATGTTTAGGCAGTTATAATGTAAATGATTGTTATGCCAAACTGAATAATTGTTATCAATAGCACAAAGGAAGGCATCATGTAGCAATGTGTAAAGGTTTAAATAATAATAATAATGATAATAATAATGACAATCATGATAACAATGATAATGATGTCTACACTGAAACAACAGATACTAATGTAAAAATTGCAGCTAATGTTAATGATGATGGCATAGATGAAGTAACCTTACCCGTGGTGAATGTAAATTTTGGGAAAAAAAGGCGTCAATCAAAAAATGTAACTGCATTATTGTACCGGCGATCTCAATGCACATTCATAAAACATAGCTGCATTATTGGTATGAAAGTGCAAAAGGGGGATCCTACAAATCTAAAATTATCTGGTTTTCTGTTAGATAAAAGGGCTCAGTTGTACGACACTGTATGTAAATGTCGCCTTGGACAATGAGAGAAAATGAATCAAAGCAGATATAGTTGATAGACTCCCACAGAAAATCTCTGCAATAGGGCTTAGTGAAGCTACTGAAAGGCTTTCACAAAATAATGTAGAATTGGCAGCCTCTTGTGTGAAGAATGCCTCAGTGGGGCCAATAAATCTTCTAGTAGGTAGTGAGTATTATGCTACATTAGTAAATGGTATGGTAAAGAAATGTGGCCATGCAATATATAGTAAGCTTCTTCACTCTAATTGATAATTAAATGGGATGGTAAATATCTGATGTTGTTCTAATCTAATAACTGTCCTAATAAATAGATAGAGAGAAGAAATTAAATTGTTGTTAGAAGGAAAATTTGTTAAAGGTTCAATAATAGATAAATTAGGAGTATATTTAGATGATGTAATTAGGTGTAGAGATAGGTTACAAAATAAATTGTGTTAATATGTAATGTATACCAGAGCCCATTCTTTGATAATTTTAATTATCAATGTGTGTAAAAATTGTAGAGGATGGTGGAATACACAAACAATTTTAATAAAGACATTTATCACCGACCATCCCCTGGCCGCAGTTACCTGGAGTTTACCTGGAGAGAGTTCCGGGGGTCAACGCCCCCGCGGCCCGGTCTGTGACCAGGCCTCCTGGTGGATCAGCGCCTGATCAACCAGGCTGTTGCTGCTGGCTGCACGCAAACCAACGTACGAGCCACAGCCCGGCTGATCAGGAACTGACTTTAGGTGCTTGTCCAGTGCCAGCTTGAAGACTGCCAGGGGTCTGTTGGTAATCCCCCTTATGTGTGCTGGGAGGCAGTTGAACAGTCTCGGGCCCCTGACACTTATTGTATGGTCTCTTAACGTGCTAGTGACACCCCTGCTTTTCATTGGGGGGATGGTGCATCGTCTGCCAAGTCTTTTGCTATCGTAGTGAGTGATTTTCGTGTGCAAGTTCGGTACTAGTCCCTCTAGGATTTTCCAGGTGTATATAATCATGTATCTCTCCCTCCTGCGTTCCAGGGAATACAGGTTTAGGAACCTCAAGCGCTCCCAGTAATTGAGGTGTTTTATCTCCGTTATGCGCGCCGTAAAAGTTCTCTGTACATTTTCTAGGTCGGCAATTTCACCTGCCTTGAAAGGTGCTGTTAGTGTGCAGCAATATTCCAGTGTGGAAACTTTTTACATAATTTTTTAAGTGTAGAACATATAAATAAATAATAAAATAATTGTGTATTAAAATGTGATGCTATTTGGATACTTCGAGAAATTTCGAGTAGAGGGTGGAGAAGAGGTAGAACAGCCGAGGGAGTGACGCTGCAGAGAGGCAGGCGCCAACTATAATTTGTGAACACTGGATGTCGTGGGAAATTCTGCTAATAATCCGGTGTTTTTCAAGCCAAATTGAGGAGATTCAGCCTGAATTTGTAATAGGAACCCGTACTAATTTCCCCTGCTGAAGAACTGGGACAGGAAATTTGCAGGACCTCAAGAATTATGTGTAGATGGTGGAAGATGAGGAATACCCCATCACTTACAGGAAAGTGCACCATTAGTCCTTGCATTTAGATTTCTAGCTGGCCAGTGTAGGGTCTAGGTGTTAGGCAGGTGTTGTGGTGTGATCCGTCTACAGTAATTAAATGGTAAGTGTGATTACCAATTATATTTTGTGAACACCAGCAGGCCTAATTATATACAGTCGACAACTGTAATTACTAGAGTACCTGTATTTAATAATATAATTATATATTTATTGTAAGGTTTAGCTTTTTGTGAGAGTGGTGAAGAAGTGGACAGTAGAGGGAGTTATAGCTCAGTGACCTACTGTAACTAAGTCCCATTTACCTCACTCAAATTACTTGCACATAATTCAGGTAATACTCTGTAAATCTCATGAGGGTAATTTCCTCACATACCTGGAGAAGGTTTCGGAGGTCAACGCCCCCACGACCTTGTCTGTGACCAGGTCTCGTGCTGGATCAGGGCCTAATCAAGCAGGCTGTTACTGTTGGTTATATGCAACCTGATGTACAAGCCACAGCCCGGCTGGTCAAGTACTGACTTTAGGCGCATGTCCAGTGCCTTCTTGAAGACAGGCTGGGTCTATTGGTAATCCCCCTTATGTATGCTGGAGGCAGTTGAACAGTCTTGGGCCCCTGACACTTATTGTGTTGTCTCTTATCGTGCTAGTGGCGCCTCTGCTTTTTACTGTGGGGATGTTGCATTGTCTGCCGAGTCTTTTGCTTTGATAGGGAGTGATTTTTGTCTGCAAGTTTAATATATAAGTGTATATATAACCATGTATCTCTCCAGCCTCCGTTCTAGTGAGTACAAGTTGAGGAACTGCAAGCATTCCCAGTAACTGAGGTGTTTCATCACAGTGGAATACTGCTGTACACTAACTGCCATCTTCAAGGCAGGCGAAATTGCTGCCCTGGAGAGTGTATGCAGAATTGGCACACATATGTACAATAAGGCACCTAAATTACTGCGAACAGTTGAAGGCCCTTTATTTGTATTCTCTGGAATGCAGGTGAGAGAGATACATGATAATATACACTTGGAAAATCCTTATGAAAACAAAAGACTCGGCAGGAGATGCAACATTCCCCTAATGAAAAGCAGGGGCACCACGAGTACATTGAGAGACAACACAATAACTGTCTGGGGCCCAAGACTGCCTCCCAGCATACATAAGGGAGATTACCAATAGACCCCTGGCTGTCTTTAAGAAGGCACTGGACAGGCACCTAAAGTCAGTATCTGACCAGCCGGGCTGTGGTTCGTACGTCAGTTCGTGTGCAGCCAACAGTAACAGCCTGGCTGATCAGACCCTGATCCACCACGAAGCCTGGCGTTGACCCTCGAAACTCTCTCCAGGTCTACTCAAGGTATTTGGGTGCCATGAAAGTTATCTGTGCATTTTCTATGTCAATAATTTAGCTTCCAAAGGTGCTGTTAGTGTAGAGCAATATTCCAACCTAGATTCATCAAGCGACATGAAGAGTGTCATCATGGGCTTGGCATCCCTAGTTTTGAAGGTTGTCAATATCCATCCTGTCATTTTTCTAGCAGATGCGATTGATACAGTGTTGTGGTCTTTGAAAGTGAGATCCTCTAACATTATCACTTTCAGGTCTTCTACGTTAGTTTCGCACTCTATTGCGTGCTTGGAATTTGTTTTATACTCTGATATAGTTTTAATTTCCTCACGTTTTCTATATCGGAGTAGCAGAAATTTCTAATCATTGAACTTTATATTGTTCTCTGTGACCCATTTAAAGATTTGGTTCATGTCCGCCTGGAGTCTTGCAGTGTCTTCAGTAAAGGAAACTGCCATGGCGCTGTTGCTTACTTCCCTGTCTTTGTCAGATATAAGGCTGAGGAACAGGATGGGAGTGAGTACTGTGCCTTGTGGAACAGAGCTTTTCAACATAGCCGCCTTAGACTTTACTCTGTTTATTATTACTCTGTGTGTTATATTTCCAAGGAAATTATAGATACATCTACCAACTTTTCCTGTTATTCCTTTATCATGCATATTGTACACTGTGGCACCATGGTCACACTTGTCAAAGGCTTTTGTAAAGTCTGTGTGTACTATATCTGCATTTTGTTTGTCTTCTAGAGCATCCAGGACCTTGTCATAGTGGTCCAGTAGTTGGGACAGGCAGGAGCGACCTGCTTTAAATCCATGTTGCCCTGGGATGTGTAACCCATGGGTATCTTGATGGGTGGCGATCTTTCTTTTTAGAACAATTTCAAAGATTTTTATATGGGATATTAGCGTTATTGGCCTGTATTTCTTTGTTATTGCTTTACTGCCACCTTTGCGGAGTGGGGCTATGTCTGTTGTTTTTAGCAGCTATGGGACGACCCCTGTGTCCATGCTCCTTCTCCATAAAAAGTTAAAAGCACATGATAGGGGTTTCTTGCAATTCTTGATGAACAAGGACTTCCATGAAGCTGGGCCTGGGGCAGAGTGCATGGGCATGTCATTTATCGCCTTTTTCGAAGTCATTTGGCGTCAGGTTAATATCAGATAGGTTTGAGTCTACCAAATTCTGTCTTGCTCATAAAAAAATTCATTTATGTCTTCGACTCTTAGTCTGGTTAGTGGCTTGTTAAATTCCGAGTCATGGTGGGACTTGAGTAGCTCACTCATTTCCTTTGTCATCTGTGTAGGATCCATCTCGTGCCCAATACTGGATGTTGTTCTCGACTTAGATTTGGCATAAGAAAAGAAATATTTTTATTTTCTTTCAATTTCACTTATGGTTTTCAGTTCTTCCCGCATTTCTTGACTCCTGTAAGATTCCTTTACCTTAAGTTCTATGTTTGCTATTTCTCTGACCAGTGTCTCCCTTAGAATTACAGATATATTGGCCTCTTTTAGCCGCTCTCTTATTCTTTGCCTTCGCTTGTAGAGGGAGCGCCGTTCACTTTCTTGTTCACATCTTCTCATCCCTTTCCTTAAAAGAATATGCCTTGAGCATACCTCCAGTGCCACAGAGTTAATTTGTTCTAGACATAGGTTTTGATCCGCGTTGCTTAGAATATCTTCCCAGTTTATATCATTTAGGACCTGGTTAACTTGATACCACCTTATGTTTTTGTTAATGAAGTTGAATTTGGTGAAGTTTCCCTCGTGACTGATCACATTTTGTTGATCTGGGGCCCCGCACATATATGCTTGAATCTCTATTATGTTGTGATTTTATATGATGATATTACGTATCAGATCATCATTGCTAGTGAAGATAAGGTCCAGTGTATTCTTCAATCTTGTTGGCACTATTATTTACTGGTTTAGGAGAACTTGCTGCAGAGATTTAAAAGCTCATGTGTGTGCGAGTTTTCATCTGAGCTGCCTCCTGGTATTATCTCTGCTACAACATTATTTGCTACATTCCTCCATTTTAGGTGCCTTAGGTTGAAAACCCCCTGGAGCAAGATGTTTGGGGCAGGAGCTGGAAGATTTTCCAGGCAGTGGTCTATTTTCAGAAGCTGTTCCAGGAACTGTTGGGAAGTTGCATCCGGAGGCTTGTATACAACCACAATGACAGGGCCAATGACGTACAGGCCAGTCCTCCCCCCTTCCCCTTTTGCCTGTTCACTCTGTCACATCTGTATAGGTTATAACCTGGGATTCATATTTCATTGTCAAAGTGATCATTTATGTGGGTCAATGTGAAAGCCGTGAACATTGCGTTTGACTCTGTAAGCAGTCCACGGTTGAAAGGTATTTTGTTGTTCGTTGCTGGCTTTAGACCCTGTATATTTGCGAAGATGAATGTCGTTGGATTGGTGGTATGTGGGAAAGGCCTTATTTTATCCTGGCACTAATATCTGTTGTTTTTGAGTGGAGGCCATTGACTGTGATTCCACTCCAGAAATGATCGGAGTTGGTGTACGATTTCTATCATTTGCTGCCAGCTTTTTTTTTCATCCTGGCGCTTAAAAAAAAACTCTCTCTGTAGTATTTGAGGCTACCCAGGTTTTCCTATGGTCTGGATATTCTGTATCTTGCCCATTTAGGTGGTGTGCCTGACAATATATACTATAACACTGTCATTGTGACACATTTCAGGGTGGAAAAGCTTACAGGAAGGAAGGTTGCATTTTCCTGTTGTCATAAGGGCACGGCATTTTCTAGGGTGATCAAAGTTGCACGTCTCGTCTGTTTTTTCCAGATATTCCATGCCTGCAGGTACCTAATGCATAGAATTTGCATTGATTTGATTTTTGTTTGCCTTTTTTTCTCGTGACTGCATTCCATACCGTTGCATGTTTTTCTGTCTGTTTACTATCTTCAGCATTTGTGCTAACAATGGTGCCTTCACCAGTACTTTCTGTTACTTTATCTTTACTATTCTTTTGGGCATCCCCTTGTTTACTATCTCCAGTGGTATTCCTAGATTTTAACATTGGGTTTTGCATGCCCTCGTCTACACCTGTTTCCCCACTAGAACTCTTGTCTTCCTCCGGGCCACCAACTTTTATTTCTCTATTCTTACAGTTACTGTCTACCAGGACAACATCTGCACCAGCGGTGATAGCACAATCTGGCCCAGTCCTTTTATTTTCCCATCTGTTGTAGAATGCTGTCAGGTTTTTTATAAAGGCTGTTTTGATTTTTCCGTCTTTTAATACCAATGTTATCTTTTCCACAGTTGGTTCTCATTTGTGCATACCCAAAAACACTTCCCTGGTTTAATATCTCTTATAGATGATTCCTGAATATCTCCACAAGATGCGTGGGCCCATTTCCCACAGAAGTTGCACATAATCCATTTAGAAGCCCGTTTGTTGCCCTTGTTGCATGCTACACAGTGTTTCTTGATATGATTCTTTTTTGGTTGTTATACTGTATACTCTACTAATAACCTGCTTAAAGATAGATTTTTCAGATTTTGCCACCGAAGTGGCTAGTTTATTGTGCACCACGTATCCATTCTGTGGATGGTAGCGCAAGAGCATATGGATACACAAAAGGCCTAAGAACTAGGCCCGAAAAGGGTTAACAGGTGTATATATGTTTTTTTTTTATCTACATGTCTACAGTTCACTTATCTGTTACAAACAAATTTAGGAAATTTGCTTAGTATATTTTTTTATTTTTTATTAACACATTGGCCGATTCCCACCAAGGCAGGGTGGCCCGAAAAAGAAAAACTTTCATCATCATTCACTCCATCACTGTCTTGCCAGAGGGGTACTTTACACAACAGTTATAAAATTTGCAAAATTAACACCCCTCCTTCAGAGTGTAGACACTGTACTTCCCATCTCCAGGACTCAAGTCCGGCTTGCCGGTTTCCCTGAATCCCTTCAAAAATGTTACCTTGCTCACACTCCAACAGCACGTCAAGTATTAAAAACCATTTGTCTCCATTCACTCCTAACAAATACGCTCATGCACTCTTGCTGGAAGTCCAAGCCCCTCTCACACAAAACCTCCTTTACCCTCTTTCTCCAACCCTTCCTAGGCCGACCCCTACCCCGCCTTCCCTCCACTACAGATTTATACACTCTCGAAGTCATTCTGTTTTGTTCCGTTCTCTCTACATGTCCGAACCACCTAAACAACCCTTCCTCAGCCCTCTGGATAATAGTTTTGGTAATCCCACACCTTCTCCAAATTTCCAAACTATGAATTCTCTGCATTATATTCACACCACACATTGCCCTCAGACATGACATCTCCACTGCCTCCAGCCTTCTCCTCGCTGCAACATTCATCACCCATGCTTCACACCCATACAAGAGTGTTGGTGCAACTATACTCTCATACATTCCCCTTTTTGCTTCCTCGGACAAAGTTCTTTGTCTCCACAGACTCCTAAGTGCACCACTCACCCTTTTCCCCTCATCAATTCTGTGATTCACCTCATCCTTCATAGACCCATCTGCTGACACGTCCACTCTTAAATATCTGAATACATTCACCTCCTCCATACTCTCTCCCTCCAATCTGATATCCAGTCTTTCGTCACATAATCTTTTTGTCATTCTCATCACCTTAATCTTTCCTATATTCACTTTTAATTTTCTTCTTTTACATACCCTACCAAATTCATCCACCAACCTCTGCAACTTCTCTTCATAATCTCCCAAAAGCACAGTGTCATTAGCAAAGAGCAACTGCGACAACTCCCACTTTGTGTTTGATTCTTTATCTTTTAACTCCACACCTCTTGCCAAGACCCTCGCAGTCAGTTCTCTTACAACCCTATCTATAAATATATTGAACAACCATGGTGACATCACACATTCATGTCTAAGGCCTACTTTTACTGGGAAATAATCTCTCGCACTCATTAATACTCTAACCTGAGCCTCACTATCCTAGTAAAGACTCTTCAGTACCTTACTTCCTATACCATACACCTGCAACATCTGCCACATTGCCCCCTATCCACCCTGTCACATGCCTTTTCTGAATCCATAAATGCCACTAAAACCTCCTTAGCCTTATATAAATACTGTTCACCTATATGTTTCACTGTAAACACTTGGTCTACACACCCCCTACCTTTCCTAAAGCCTCCTTGTTCATCTGATATCCTATTCTCTCTCTTACTCTTAATTCTTTCAATAATAACTCTACCACACACTTTACCAGGTATACCCAACAGACTTATTCCCCTATAATGTTTGCACTCTCTTTTATCCCGTTTGCCTTTATACAAAAGAACTATGCATACCCTCTGCCAATCTCTAGGTACCTTACCCTTTTCCATTCAATTATTAAGTAATAGCACCAACCACTCTAAAACTATATCCCCACCTGCTTTTAATATTACTATCTTTATCCTATCAATCCCAGCTGCCTTACCCCCTTTCATTCTACCCACTGCCTCACGAACTTCCCCCACACTCACAACTGGCTATTGCTCACTCCTACAAGATGTTATTCCTCCTTGCCCTATAAATGAAATCACAGCTTCCCTATCTTCATCAACATTTAACAATTCCTCAAAATATTCCCTCCATCTTCCCAATACCTCTAACTCTCCATTTAATAACTCTCCTCTCCTATTTTTAACTGACAAATCCATTTGTTCTCTAGGCTTTCTTAACTTGTTAATCTCACTCCAAAACTTTTTCTTATTTTCAACAAAATTTGTTGATAACATCTCACCCACTCTCTCATTTGCTCTCTTTTTACATTGCTTCACCACTCTCTTAACCTCTCTCTTTTTCTCCATATACTCTTCCCTCCTTGCATCACTTCTACTTTGTAAAAACTTCTCATATGCTAACTTTTTCTCCCTTACTACTCTCTTTACATCATCATTCCACCAATCGCTCCTCTTCCCTCCTGCACCCACTTTCCTGTAACCACAAACTTCTGCTGAACACTCTAACATTACATTTTTAAACCTACCCCATACCTCTTTGATCCCATTGCCTATGCTCTCATTAGCCCATCTATCCTCCAATAGCTGTTTATATCTTACCCTAACTGCCTCCTCTTTTAGTTTATAAACCTTCACCTCTCTCTTCCCTGATGCTTCTATTCTCCTTGTATCCCATCTACCTTTTACTCTCAGTGTAGCTACAACTAGAAAGTGATCTGATATATCTGTGGCCCCTCTATAATCATGTACATCTTGAAGTCTACTCAACAGTCTTTTATCTACCAATACATAATCCAACAAACTACTGTCATTTCGCCCTACATCATATCATGTATACTTATTTATCCTCTTTTTCTTAAAATATGTATTACCTATAACTAAACCCCTTTCTATACAAAGTTCAATCAAAGGGTTCACATTATCATTTACACCTGGCACCCCAAACTTACCTACCACACCCTCTCTAAAAGTTTCTCCTACTTTAGCATTCAGGTCCCCTACCACAATTACTCTCTCACTTCGTTCAAAGGCTCCTATACATTCACTTAACATCTCCCAAAATCTCTCTCTCTCCTCTACATTCCTCTCTTCTCCAGGTGCATACACGCTTATTATGACCCACTTTTCGCATCCAACCTTTACTTTAATCCACATAATTCTTGAATTTACACATTTATATTCTCTTTTCTCCTTCCATAACTGATCCTTCAACATTACTGCTACCCCTTCCTTTGCTCTAACTCTCTCAGATACTCCAAATTTAATTCCATTTATTTCCCCCCACCGAAACTCCCCTACCCCCTTCAGCTTTGTTTCGCTTAGGGCCAGGACATCCAACTTCTTTTCATTCATAACATCAGCAATCATCTGTTTGGCTTTAATTGGATAGGAGTGAGTACACAACGGGCAAAGTGAGGGAATGACCGAAAGCCAGTCAGTGGAGGAGAGCACTTGTACCTCTCAAGTCAGTAGGCCATGAAGTGAAAACGAGTGGGCCTAGCATCCCACTGACCTGGGCAGGCCTAGAGAGGGCAGCACCTGAGTGCCGCAGAATATGAAACTAGCAGACAGAAATGGCTGTCTACATACCCACACCAGTCGACTAACACCCAGGTATCAATTTGCTGCTAGGTGAACAGGACAACAGGTGTAAGGAAGCATGTCAAAATGTTTCCACCTGCCGGGAATCGAACCTGGGCCCTCCGTGTGTGAAGCAGGAACTTTAGCCAACAGGCCACCAGGCCACTTCTAGCTTGGCATCGCCTTTACAACTTTTTTCATCGAGTGTTACTTATATACTCTTGGATTTTACCTTCTACAATGTCGGTAAGTACTGATTTGTGTGTCTAGTGCATAAATGAATAGTTTAGCCATATTTTGATATATATATATATATATATATATATATATATTTTTATTTTTTTTATTATCACACCGGCCGATTCCCACCAAGGCAGGGTGGGAATCGGCCATCACTGTCTTGCCAGAAGGGTGCTTTACACTACAGTTTTTAAACTGCAACATTAACACCCCTCCTTCAGAGTGCAGGCACTGTACTTCCCATCTCCAGGACTCAAGTCCGGCCTGCCGGTTTCCCTGAATCCCTTCATAAATGTTACTTTGCTCACACTCCAACAGCACGTCAAGTATTAAAAACCATTTGTCTCCATTCACTCCTATCAAACACGCTTACGCATGCCTGCTGGAAGTCCAAGCCCCTCGCACACAAAACCTCCTTTACCCCCTCCCTCCAACCCTTCCTAGGCCGACCCCTACCCCGCCTTCCTTCCACTACAGACTGATACACTCTTGAAGTCATTCTGTTTCGCTCCATTCTCTCTACATGTCCGAACCACCTCAACAACCCTTCCTCATCCCTCTGGACAACAGTTTTTAGTAATCCCGCACCTCCTCCTAACTTCCAAACTACGAATTCTCTGCATTATATTCACACCACACATTGCCCTCAGACATGACATCTCCACTGCCTCCAGCCTTCTCCTCGCTGCAACATTCATCACCCATGCTTCACACCCATATAAGAGCGTTGGTAAAACTATACTCTCATACATTCCCCTCTTTGCCTCCAAGGACAAAGTTCTTTGTCTCCACAGACTCCTAAGTGCACCACTCACTCTTTTTCCCTCATCAATTCTATGATTCACCTCATCTTTCATAGACCCATCCGCTGACACGTCCACTCCCAAATATCTGAATACGTTCACCTCCTCCATACTCTCTCCCTCCAATCTGATATTCAATCTTTCATCACCTAATCTTTTTGTTATCCTCATAACCTTACTCTTTCCTGTATTCACCTTTAATTTTCTTCTTTTGCACACCCTACCAAATTCATCCACCAATCTCTGCAACTTCTCTTCAGAATCTCCCAAGAGCACAGTGTCATCAGCAAAGAGCAGCTGTGACAACTCCCACTTTGTGTGTGATTCTTTATCTTTTAACTCCACGCCTCTTGCCAAGACCCTCGCATTTACTTCTCTTACAACCCCATCTATAAATATATTAAACAACCACGGTGACATCACACATCCTTGTCTAAGGCCTACTTTTACTGGGAAAAAATTTCCCTCTTTCCTACATACTCTAACTTGAGCCTCACTATCCTCGTAAAAACTCTTCACTGCTTTCAGTAACCTACCTCCTACACCATACACTTGCAACATCTGCCACATTGCCCCCCTATCCACCCTGTCATACGCCTTTTCCAAATCCATAAATGCCACAAAGACCTCTTTAGCCTTATCTAAATACTGTTCACTTATATGTTTCACTGTAAACACCTGGTCCACACACCCCCTACCTTTCCTAAAGCCTCCTTGTTCATCTGCTATCCTATTCTCCGTCTTACTCTTAATTCTTTCAATTATAACTCTACCATACACTTTACCAGGTACACTCAACAGACTTATCCCCCTATAATTTTTGCACTCTCTTTTATCCCCTTTGCCTTTATACAAAGGAACTATGCATGCTCTCTGCCAATCCCTAGGTACCTTACCCTCTTCCATACATTTATTAAATAATTGCACCAACCACTCCAAAACTATATCCCCACCTGCTTTTAACATTTCTATCTTTATCCCATCAATCCCGGCTGCCTTACCCCCTTTCATATATATATATATATATATATATATATATGTATATATATATATACATATATATATACATATATATATATATATATATAGTCTGTGTGAAGCATAATATAAGTGCACCATGCAAATGAAAAAAAAGTGCAACAAAACAAGTCCGAGCAAACTCGGACTTGCTCTTTTAGGTGATTTAAATGAACACATCTTAAATGGAGGGTGAAATGCTCTTGTTGTCTACAGTGATACAGTTCACACAGATTATAAAACTTAATGCAATTACACGTTTTTACAATCCATTTAGATCTGTATTTACTTCTAGACAGTGTAAAACTGACTATCTGAATGATTATCTATTTGTATTTTGTACATGTATGTGTATGAAACAATCTTACCACTTCTCACTAACTGTTTGGGTATTTGATAAGGGCGCCTGAAAACCCCATGAACTTATGGATCCAGTTAGAGGATACCTCATTTTGCAACGAATCCGGTTGGGTGATAAGGGCACCTAGAAACTTTATCATCTTCTGAATCAGTCATTGGTTCATTTCTTTTTGGACGAATCCAGTCAGTGGATCACTTATTTTTTTAACTAATTTGGTGATTTTGAACTAGCTCGTGAAAGGACTACTGGAATATTATTTGACAGAGTAATGTGTTCAGTATGGTACAAAGGGCTCTGGTGGCCTGGTGGCTAACGCTCTCGCTTCCCACGACGAGGGCCTAGGTTCGGTTCCCAGCCAGAGTAGAAACATTGGGCGTGTTTCTTTCCACCTGTTGTCTATGTTCTCCATAAGTAAAATGGGTACCTGAGTGTTAGTCAACTGGTGTGGGTCGCATCCTGGGACACTGACCTAATTTGCCCGACATGCTGAGCATATCAAGGGGCTTTTTATATAGTAATAAGTCATTATTGTCAGCTAGGTCTGTATACCATGTACATGTACTTGTAGTAAATGAAGATGTTATTATTATTAAAAAAGTATAACTTGTGTGTTGGAGACACCGGTGACTTTTGGTAGCTCCTTCTGTAACTTTTTAACACTAACAATGACTAATCATTGTTAGGCTGGTCTTATCAAATATCAGTTTATTCATCATGCCGATGTAAAAAATCGAGTACAGTCTCAAGATTTCAGATATCTTATCATTATCAGTGAAGTAGTTTATCATATCTTGCAGGATTTGCGTAGACGCCCAAGAGGTATCTCTTACAAGGTTGGATATTTATAAACTAAAATATTGTTTTGGTGTATGACTGTCTATAAAAAATGCATTGCATATTATTGTTGTGGAAAATTAAATTTACCTGGATGTAACTCATCAGATACACATCAGTAAATGGTAACAAAGATAATTATTTTTTTTATCAAAGTTACAGAGACAAGTAGGAATTTTAGGACATCTAGGTCACAAAAAATGTCCCCCTTCGATACCTACTACAAGTCACTCTTGACCTATATTAATTTCAGATGAAATATACATTACCAGGAATTATGGTAAACATTAATATAAATTTGTGGACTGTATGTTAAAATTAATAAATAATTACATATACACATTTATATAACAGAAGGAGAATTTATCTTAATACCACTCACCAATTAGTCTGGAGATTACTGTGTGTCATGTACAGAACCCTCCCAGTCTAAATTTATGAAGAAAATACTGGCCAGAATTTCAACACAACATAGACATGACTTAGCTGGGGTAATATCCTGTTTCCATCTAATTACAGAGTCCTGTCCAGTCGCCTGATTTCTCATGTTATGCAGGACTGCAATTCCAACAATTTCAGCTCCTATTTGAGAGGTTTTAAGCCCAATATAACCCCTCGACGAAAATTATGCACATTACCCTAATGTGCTTGTGTCACATTCAAAAACAATGACGTCTCTTCCCCTGCTCGTCAGCGCAGGCGCAGAGCTTCCCTGTCAGTTCACTTCTTTAAAACACACTTTAGAGCAATAGTAATGTATTAATCAGGTTAATTTACACAGCATAATTTTTGGGAAATTATTTTCCACACTGCGGCCAGGCAGAGGTCGTTGCTAAACAACTCAAATTACTCCTTCCTTTAGGAGATGATTCCAGCCGGTTCTGGTTTGAGTGACTGTTCTCCTAGTAGGTCTTACTACAATTTCATCTTCCTGCATCACTTGGTCAGCATTACCTTCAATATCACTTATATCACTTTCCCTTAGATTTTCATTTACCTTTGATTGAATAACATTTAATTCCAAGGGAATCAATTCATTAATTTTGCGTAAACTTTCCTGGCCATGACACAACACTTTGACATTCTGGACAACACCTTGTGCATCTGGGTACAATGTCAATACTTTGCCCAGAGGCCACAATGTTCGATGTTGTTCAGTATCAATTAACACAATGTCACTTGGTTGAATGTTCTGTCGATATACTGCCTCTGTCGCACCACAAAATTGTTCACGTAGTGTAAGAAGATATTCCTTACACCACACATTAGACCAATGATCAATTACTTTATTTAACATTTTAAATTAATCACACAACACTGCCGCATCATTGTAATCTTCATCACTTTCTTCCGGATTATTTATGTAGACAGGGACAGCTTCCAATTTCCTTCCACATATTAGGTGAGAAGGTGTTAATACATCTGTATCAGGTGTGTATCACTCATGTATGAGAGAGGCCTACTATTTATCCGATTCTCTGCCTTAACTAACACTGCATGGACTTCTTCCAAATTAATTCTCTTCCGATTTAGTACTTTACAGAGACACCTCTTCACCGTGCCTATCAGTCTTTTGTGCAGCCCCCCTCACTGCCAAGGGGCTCTAGGAGTAATAAATTTCCAGGTACACCCTCGTTGGGTTAACAGAGATTGAACATCGTTACTATTATTTAATTCTATCAAGTGTTGAGCACCCGCTACAAAATTTGTGGCATTATCCAAAATCATCAATCTCGGACAGGATCTCCTAGCAGCAAATTTTCGAAACAGCTGTATAAACTGTTCTGCAGACAAGTCCTGAGCCACTTCTAAATGAACTGCCATAGTAGCAGTACAGGTGAACAAGCATACATTCACTTTCAGTGGCACACCATCTGAAGTACCTGTTAAAGTGATTGGACCACTATAGTCTACACCTGTTACACCAAATGGTTTCACTAATTGTACACGCTCCTATGGCAATGGTGGAGGACCTGGGTACATATAGGATCTGGCATCCACACGGCGACATATTACACAAGATTTAATCACCCTTTTTACACTTTGACGTCCTTGTGGAACCCAGAAAGTTTCCCTAATACAATTTAAGGTATCTTGTGCCCCATCATGCATTACATTTTTATGGGCATTTAAAACAATTAAATTTGTTAGATGATGAGTTTTGGGCAGTAAGATAGGGTGTTTAGCATAATCATCCAAATCAGCATTTTGTAACCTACCTCTGCACCTAATTACATTGTTCTCTAAATACAGCCCCAGTTTCTCTATTATGCAACTTTTCACAATTTTTTTTTCCATCATCAATTTAATCTCATTTCCATAGATTTCTTCCTGTACCCTCTTTATCCAATATTCAAGAGAATGTGAAAACTTACATGAGATATTCATTTTGTTTAGAAATTTAAACACCAACTTAGTTACATTGATTAGTTTGGGTAAAGAAGAATACCTATTTATATCAATGGCTAAGGGAGGACAAACTATTGGAGCGGTGGTCACAGAAATTTAAACAGGAACAATATACGCCTTTTGTACAGGCAAATTAGCTTTGTTTACCAACCAGCTCGGTCCTTTAAACAATGATACAGCATTTACAAATTTAGCATAAGGTAAACCTCGAGACAAGAAATCAACTGGATTCTCCTCACCAGGTATATGATTAAATGTTAACATATGCTTACCCAAACTATTATATTTCTCTTGCATCTGATTAATTTCAGCGACTCTGTTTTGTACGTACACAATTTTACTGTTTCCATTACGAATCCAAATTACAGTGTCACTAATATTTATCTTCTGCAACTTATTTCTTATATAATTAGTTAATTCCAACTGAGGCAAGGTACGTGATTTAATTGGAGACACTTTAGCCTTAGACATAACAAGAGAAATAACCCTATTACATTGAAGGTAAGCAACTGCTCCATATGCCAATTTTGAAGCATCACAAAAAATGTGGAGTACATTTTTCCCATCTGGATTGGCCACCTGGCATGGGAACTCCAACATTGGAATTTTTTCATAATCACCAATTAATTCATCCCACCTGTTAATGAATTCCTCAGGCAGAGTTTCATCCCAAGCACATTTAAGTTTCCATGCTTCCTGTATTAATAATTTCCCTCTTATAGTAAGGGGTGACACTAAACCTAGTGGATCAAAACATTTGGAAACTTCAGCAAGCAAAACTCTCTTAGTTAATTTATTGGGCATACTATAATTATTAGGTTTTAACATTAACAAATCTCTCTCAGTATCCCAAGTTAATCCCAATACATTACTACATTTTGGCACTTCATCTCCAGGGTAATCTTTACTTATTTTGTCCTTTAATTTGGACGAATTACTATTCCATTCCCTCAGAGGCATATTTGCACTTTGCATTATTTTATTAGCCTCTCCATAAGTTATTAACAGTTCCTCTTCAGTTGACGTCACACCCAGGAAATTGTCCACATAAAATTGTTTGCTCATTACTTTACTCAATGGACTTCCCATACATTTAAGGTGTGCATTTATCGTCGCTTGAAGTAGGAACGGACTGGATGTAGCACCAAATAATACGCTTCTAAAGCGAAAGGTTTTCAGAGGGCTAAGTGGGTCACTAGGATTCTGAGGCCATAAGAAGCGGGTACAATCCTGGTCAGCCTCTTGTAAACCCACTCTTAGGAAAGCTTTACTTATGTCAGCCGTAAAGGCATAATTCTTCATCCTGAAATTTAATAAGATATCTCTTAATTTTTCCGTAAACAACGGACCTGTCATCAAACAGTCATTTAAACTAGGTACATTTTTGTTACTCCTGGCACTTCAATTAAACACAATTCTCAGAGGAGTGGTCTTAGAATCCTTCTTCACTCCGTGATGTGGCAAATAGTGACCATAAATTTTGGCTTGCTCAGGAGGCACCTCTTCTATAAATTTATTAATTAATTGCTCAGCAATTATATCATTACAGGCAGTTAACAATTCTGGTGTCTTACTCAGTTCGCGGAGCTGAGCCTTTAATTGTCCATATGCCATTCTGTAATTAGTGGGCAATTCTGGATGGTTCAGTCTCCACGGAAGTCGTACCCAGTATTGTCCAGATTCAAATTTTACATCTCTCAGGTATTGTTCCTGAGTAAAAGAATCGTCTGGACTTTCTTCATTTACATTTATCCCAATGCTGTCTAATTCCCACAATTTATGCACTGGCTCAACACCATCCTCTATGGAAGAATTATACTGGGGTACGATTTCATGAGTTAGACACACAGTTATGGTATTTGTAGTTTCCTCTAGTCATGAATTATTATTACGAGGAATCCTACCATACATTACATGGCCTCCTACAGTCTTTAAAAGGGTGACACCACATTTCTTTACCATACCCTTTACAAAGGAGGCATAATAGTCACTACCTATCAAAATATTTATTGGACCTACAGAATCATCACTTACACCAGAAGGTGCCAAATTTACATTATGTGAGAGTCTTTCTGTAGCTTTACTAAGCCCTACTGTAGATATTTTCTCTGGAAGTCTATCTACAATTACTGCATTAACACGTTTTTTTCTCATTGCCCAACCTGACAGTTACATAAACAGTGTCATACAATTGAGACCTTTTATCCGAGAGAAAACCAGATAATTTTAGAGTTGTAGGATCTCCCATCTGTACTTTCATACCATCAAGACATTTACGTTTTATGAAAGTATGCTGGGATCCCTGGTTTAATAACGCATTTACATTTTTTGATTTATGCCTTTTATCATTAATTTTTACCTGTAACACAGGTAAGGCTACTTCAGGAAAACCATCATTATTAACATTAGCAGCAATTTTTACATTAGCTACTGTTGTGTCAGGACTGTCAACATTATCACTATTATCAACATTATCATATAGACCTTTACACATGACTATATGGTGTCTTCCTTTGTGACATTGATAACAGTTGTTTAATTTGGCATGACAATCCTTTACATTGTGATTACCTAGACATCTGATACATCTGTCAAGTTCCTCCAATCTTTCAACTTTATCATTCCATGAATTGCATGCATTGCAATCCTTAGAAAAATGAGTACCCTTGCAGAAAAGACAATCTCTCTTTTCTTTGACTGGTTTCTTATTAACTGGGCTACTCTTAGGAGGGTACTTATTCTTCTTACCTTGTGGAGAATCATTTTTTCTGATTCCTGCTACTTGATATGCACCTATGCAACTCTTTTTAGGAAATGAATTTTGATTATTAACATTGGGATAATTTTTCCCTTTGTGAAACTTGACAGATACCTCAGAGTTATTATGTGTTGCATCTTTAAAATGAGTTGGTTGGCTGGTCTGCAACTGAACAATTAATTCTTGTAGAGCCAGTCTTATTTCCTCCAGTCCCAAATAACCCTTGTGATATTTGTTCGAGAGTCATTCAAGTGTTTTACAGCTTAATATATTCTGTACCATGGCACTCAATTATTAGTCTGATTCCTTCAGATTATATTTATTACTTAAAGTTTTGAGAGTGCTCTCCAGGTTAACTCTAAACTGCTGTAAACCTTTGTAAATGTGATCTGGAGATTTTAAATAAACAATGATATTCACTAGATCCAACCTACTTTGTTCTATGTTACCATAAGTAACTTCCAACAAGTCAACTGCTTCCTTGTAAGAGTCATCTACATTGGGAAAGGCTTGTATGAGTATGTGAGCATCTCTTCTTACCTGTCCTTTGAGGTAAAATAATTTAGTTACACAGGCTAGGTCACTCCTGTCATGCACAGCTGCTTTAAAAATTGACCAAAACTCCTCCCAATTTTCTCTAGGATTAAATACAGGTAAACATAATTCTGGGAGTTTTGGCAAAGACATCTTATTTGTTGGAGCAGACTGATTAAGTGCCTGGTTTACACATTTTAATTTATTCAAAGCCTGACTTTTACAAGAATCTTTTCTTCTAATTCATAATACTGATTAATCATAAGATCTACTTCAGTCTCATCTACACAGTTTACAAACAAATCTCTTTCATATTTGTTGTAATATAATTTGTATGAATCATATCTATTCCCTGAAGCATCTAAATACAATTTTAAATCATCAGTATTAACAGTTTCTTGATTCATTAATTCCAAACATTTATTGTATGCTTTTGTTACATGTCCTTTTCTAGCTTGCAGTGATGTTTTTTTTTTGCTCTATATTCCATATGTTTGTCTTCTACATTAATTTCCTCATTTTCAGCCATGATGCAATGAATTAAATTCAACTTAATTAATAACACTGATTATGTACTAAATTATGCACTTTATAAAGGTAAATATTACAACTTACCTTTGAATAAACCCTAGCTACTTGAGCTTTGCAATTACATGTAAGAAAATTATAATTTAAATTTTAAATGTACATTAATACAAACCTTTAGCCAGACTTGGCTTATCAAAATTAATATTATACAAATTAATATAAATCCTTGCCAGAATTTGGCATAGCAAACTTAATATTATACACATTAATATAATATTTAGCCACACTTGGCTTTTCCAAATTAATACTGCAATAATTATAATCCACTACACATTAAGTAAATTTGTGAACTTAACATCCACCTCCTTCTGTCATTTCACATTAAGTAATTAACTAATTAATGACTTCACTAATTACATCCGGTTCAAAGGACCAACGAGCAAATTAAATGTGGAAAATTGCATTTATCTGGATGTAACTCATTATGTACATAACAGTAAATGATAACAAAGATAATTATTATTTATCAGAGTTACATAGACAAGTAGGAATTTGAGACATCTAGGTCGCAAAAAATGTCCCTCTTCGATACCTACAGCTGTCATATCCACAAGTTGCTCTAGACCTATTAATTACAAATGAAATATGCATCACCAGGATTTCTGGTAAATATATAAATTTGTGGACTGTATATTAAAATTAATAAATGATTATATATATATACACATTTACATAACAGAAGAAGAATATATCTTAATATCACTCACCAATTTGACTAGAGATTAATGTGTATCATACTCAAAAAAAAACTCATTCTAACTAAATTTATGATGATAATACTGGCCAGAATTACAACACAATTTAGATAGCTTATCTGAGGTTCCTGGAGCTGTCCTGTCCAGTCGTCTGATATCTCAAGTTATGCAGGAATGCACATCCAACAATTTCGGCTCCTATTTGAGAGGTTTTAAGCCCAATATAACCTCTTGAGCACGAAAATTCTTCCGATTATTCACTAACGTTTGTGTTGTCTCAATTCAAACATGGCGAGTCTCTTCTGCGCAGGCACAGAGTTTCCCATTTTTTATAACATAATTTTTATTAAATATAGTATGGCCATCTAAATATATACAGTATTTTCCACAAATGTTTATGATGATAGGGAAGCTGTGATTCCGTGTATAGGGAAAGGAGGAATGACATCTTGTAGGAGTGAGGAACAGCCAGTTGTGAGCGTGGGGGAAGTTCGTGAAGCAGTGAGTAGAATGAAAGAGGGTAAGGCAGTCGGGAATGATGGGGTAAAGATAGAAATGTTAAAACAGGTTGGGATATAGTTTTGGAGTTGTTACTGTTTTTATTTAATAAATGTATGGAAGAGGGTAAGGTGCCAAGGGATTGGCAGAGAGCATTCATAGTTCCTTTTGTGAGACCTCTACCCACTCTACCTGAGGTATCCCAGCGAGTGAGCACGTCTCCTGTGTATCCCAGTGCTTAACAGAATAGGGAATAGCATATGGAGGTACAAAATAAAAAATGGGAACTATGGCTATAGTTTACTTAATAACATAAAAGGGCTAGAATACAACATATACTGATGGACATTTACATAATATAACAATTGACCTAAGAGACTTATTACCAGGGGGAAGGGTAGATGTTACCTGGAGTTTACCTGGAGAGAGTTCCGGGGGTCAACGCCCCCGCGGCCCGGTCTGTGACCAGGCCTCCTGGTGGATCAGAGCCTGATCAACCAGGCTGTTGCTGCTGGCTGCACGCAAACCAACGTACGAGCCACAGCCCGGCTGATCCGGAACTGACTTTAGGTGCTTGTCCAGTGCCAGCTTGAAGACTGCCAGGGGTCTGTTGGTAATCCCCCTTATGTGTGCTGGGAGGCAGTTGAACAGTCTCGGGCCCCTGACACTTATTGCATGGTCTCTTAACGTGCTAGTGACACCCCTGCTTTTCATTGGGGGGATGGTGCATCGTCTGCCAAGTCTTTTGCTTTCGTAGTGAGTGATTTTCGTGTGCAAGTTCGGTACTAGTCCCTCTAGGATTTTCCAGGTGTATATAATCATGTATCTCTCCCTCCTGCGTTCCAGGGAATACAGGTTTAGGAACCTCAAGCGCTCCCAATAATTGAGGTGTTTTATCTCCGTTATGCGCGCCGTGAAAGTTCTCTGTACATTTTCTAGGTCGGCAATTTCACCTGCCTTGAAAGGTGCTGTTAGTGTGCAGCAATATTCCAGCCTAGATAGAACAAGTGACCTGAAGAGTGTCATCATGGGCTTGGCCTCCCTAGTTTTGAAGGTTCTCATTATCCATCCTGTCATTTTTCTAGCAGATGCGATTGATACAATGTTATGGTCCTTGAAGGTGAGATCCTCCGACATGATCACTCCCAGGTCTTTGACGTTGGTGTTTCGCTCTATTTTGTGGCCAGAATTTGTTTTGTACTCTGATGAAGATTTAATTTCCTCATGTTTACCATATCTGAGTAATTGAAATTTCTCATCGTTGAACTTCATATTGTTTTCTGCAGCCCACTGAAAGATTTGGTTGATGTCCGCCTGGAGCTTTGCAGTGTCTGCAATGGAAGACACTGTCATGCAGATTCGGGTGTCATCTGCAAAGGAAGACACGGTGCTGTGGCTGACATCCTTGTCTATGTCGGATATAAGGATGAGGAACAAGATGGGAGTGAGTACTGTGCCTTGTGGAACAGAGCTTTTCACCGTAGCTGCCTCGGACTTTACTCTGTTGACGACTACTCTCTGTGTTCTGTTAGTGAGGAAATTATAGATCCATCGACCGACTTTTCCTGTTATTCCTTTAGCACGCATTTTGTGCGCTATTACGCCATGGTCACACTTGTCGAAGGCTTTTGCAAAGTCTGTATATATTACATCTGCATTCTTTTTGTCTTCTAGTGCATTTAGGACCTTGTCGTAGTGGTCCAATAGTTGAGACAGACAGGAGCGACCTGTTCTAAACCCATGTTGCCCTGGGTTGTGTAACTGATGGGTTTCTAGATGGGTGGTGATCTTGCTTCTTAGGACCCTTTCAAAGATTTTTATGATATGGGATGTTAGTGCTATTGGTCTGTAGTTCTTTGCTGTTGCTTTACTGCCCCCTTTGTGGAGTGGGGCTATGTCTGTTGTTTTTAGTAACTGTGGGACGACCCCCGTGTCCATGCTCCCATGTTATCAGTAACATGGACTAGTACTCACTCTTAATTCACCGACCAGCTGACCCGAGATTCCCAATGCGTGGTCCACTACACACGCGGCTGCCCAGAGCTCTCGCTCCCCAGACCTGTCACCAACAACCCCCTTGCTCGGCTGTTCCCTGGGCTTATATCGTGGTCCAAGCACATCCCACAACCACGTGTACTACCTGACGCCTAGGTCTGACGCTGGTGACGAACAAAGATGCTGAGACTTAAGCCGGAAAACCGTGTCTCGGACAGACATTTGCCAAGGCAAGGTGACCATATAATTGGTTAAATTAGGTCTCTCTAGAGACCTCACAAGCCCAGCTGAACCACATCACACTTTGTATAAAGGCAAATGGGACAAAAGAGTGTAAAAATTATAGGGGAATACGTCTGTTGAGTAAACCTGAGAGAGTTATTATTGAAAGAATTAAGAATAAGACAGAGAGCAGGATAGCAGATGAACAAGGAGGCTTCAGGAAGGGTAGGGGGTATGTAGAGCAAATTGTTTCACTTATGGATTCTGAAAAGGGGTATGATAGGGTGGACAGGGGGGTCAATGTAGCATATGTTGCAAATGTATGGAATAGGAGGTAAGTTACTGAAAGCACTGAAGAGTTTTTACAAAGATAGTGAGGCTCAGGTTAGAGTATGTAGCAGAGAGGGAGATTATTTCCTAGAAAAAGTAGGCCTTAGGCAGAGATGTGTGATGCTAACATGGTTGTTCAATGTTTTGATAGGTGGGGTTATAAGAGAAGTGAATGCTGGGGCGTTGACACTGTGCTTTTGGGAGATTCTGAAGAGAAGTTGCAGAGGTTGGTAGATGGGTTTGATAAGGTATGTTAAAAAGGAAATTAAAAGTGAATATAGGAAAAAGGAGTAAGGCGATGTGGATAACAAAAAAATTAGGTAACGAAAGATTAGATATCAGATTGGAGGAAGAGAGTATAGAGGAGGTGAATGTATTCAGATATTTGGGAGTGGACGAGGGGAAAAAGGTGAGTGGTGCATTGAAGAGTCTGTGGAGACAAAGAACTTTGTCCATGGAAGTAAAGAGGGGATTGTATGAGAGTATAGTTATACCAACACTCTTATATTGGTGTGAAGCATTGCTGGTGACTGTTGCAACAAGGAGAAGGTTGGAGGCAATGGAGATGTCATCTCTGAGGTCAATGTGTGGTGTGAATATAATGCAGAAAATCCGTACTTTGGAAATTAGGAGGAGTTACTGAGGTGGTCGGACATGTAGAGAGGATGGAACGAGAGTGGAGGGAAGGTAGGGTAGGGGTCGATCTAGAGGAGGGAGGGGATAAAGGAGGTTTAGTGTTTTCAAGGGGTTTGGACTTCCAACAAGCATTCGTGAGTGTTATATAAAAGCGAATGGAGACAAATGGCTTTTAGGATTTGACGTGGTGTTGGAGTTTGAACAAGGTAACATTTATGAAGGGACTGAGTTAAATCTGTAGGCCGGACTTGAGTCTTGGAGATAGGAAGTAGTGTCTTCACTCTGAAGGAGGGGTATGTTGCAGATTTATAACTGAAGTGTGAGCAAGACGTTGGTGGGAAGCGGCCGACGTGTTAATAAAAAATAATAATTATTGTAATCTCATATTTCTACAACTATTACAAACCCAACTGTATAGAAACCACAAGCGATAACAGTAGCAACAGTTGTAAGGAAACGTGCCTGGATTGATCAATTATTATTATTATTATTATTATTATTATTATTATTATTATTATTATTATTATTATTATTATTATTATTATTATTATTATTATTATTATTATTATTATTATTATTATTATTATTATTAGCAGTAATAGTATGTGTCGTATAGTTTACGACCACTGTCAGTCTCAGAGTTATCTCTGAGCTACCAGACCTTGCCACGTGGAGGCCAGTGCTTCGTCTTTAAGGTTCACCTACCCACTTACTGTGTTCTTTATGCTTTCCCCAGGTCCATGTATCCATTAGTCTCCCTTCCTCATTTCCTATCCTACACTCAGTAATCCTGCATCTAAGCTTTCCCCAGGTTCATGGGTCCAGGAGTCCATCTGTGTCCCCTCAGATATTCTCCCTTCCCCACTTTCTATCCTACACTCAGTAATCTTACCTTCCCCAGGTTCATGTGTCCAGGAGTCCATCTGTGTCCCCTCAAATATTCTCCCTTCCCCACATTCTATCCTACACTTCCTATCCTACACTCAGTAATCCTGCATCTAAGCTTTCCCCAGGCTCATGGGTCCAGGAGTCCATCTGTGTCCCCTCAAATATTCTCCCTTCCCCACATTCTATCCTACACTCAGTAATCTCACCTTCCCCAGG